>NC_057808.1:350356074-350536728 GCF_018294505.1 Triticum aestivum | reverse complement strand
TCTCTCTCTCTCTCTCTCTCTCTCCGTCGCTAGCTCTCTCTCTCTCTCGCTCTCACACCCCTCTCCCACACACAATCGATGTCTCTTCCAAATAGTCTGCTCCCCCCGCCCGCACCCATGCTATCCCGCTACTACACATGTCACACCATTCCCCCTTCCCTTATACTGGGTTTACATCATTAGCGGTCTCTCTACTCCACATACACACACTCCCTCTCACACACAAACTCGCGCACAAACACACACAGACACGCACAAACACCCATTAATCTGGATCCTCATCTCTCCCCATGTCCGCATGTGTATCTCGCACACTCACTCTCTAATTATGTATATGTGTCTCCATGTTACACAACACAAAGCCCCATGTACATGTCTCTCTCTATCCTCCACACACATAGACACAAAGAATCTATTATCATTGCCTCAGTCTCTAGACATATCACACACGCACACTATCTCTCTCTCTCGCAAACACGCTCAACAAGGGTTTCCCCGTGAATAACTTACCGTCTATTCATCAATAGTCGTGGCAATACAGCGAACACGAGACGTGAAAAAGAATAAATCTACACATGCTTAGACCACCTAGTATGACTACTAGGACTAGAGCAAGCCAAAAAGCGCGCCGCCGTCACCCCCTCCTTATCGGCGACGGGAAAACCTTTGTTTTACACAGTTGAGAAGTCATTGTGCTAAGGCCTCACATGCTGAGGCGTTGAATAGAGTGTAGATGCTAGTTTATGGAAACAAGTATCGATAATACGTTTGTATCTCCATACTTATATTTCTTCTCTTACAAAAAAACCCGAGTTGGTGATGATGGTACGCGTGCCATCTTGCAATATAGACCGTCCGATCTATATCTGACTGATGGAAATTAAACTAAAAGATACCCGCACCCCTCTCCATATTTGCAGACAAGGCCTTCCCTCGTTCATCCTTATCTCCAACAACCTCATTGTTGAACAATTAAGAAAGGAAGCCTCTGGAACAAACTGGCCCGGTGGCCGCTGTCGGCGTCGTCAATCCCCATGCCTCCGCTCAGTCTGACCACCAATCACCACCACGCCCCACTCCTCTTCACCTTATCTCCTATTTCTCGAGATATCATTAGTTTTTACACATGGGATTACTCCCGCATGGGTCAATCACAACGAGTGTTTTTATAAAAAAAATGCATCTTGATGTTCCGTGCAATGCACGGATCTTGCTAGTACTCCTACAGAAGACTAAGTTGGTGATGATGGTGTGTCTGCCATCCGTCATTTCTGACCATTAGATCTACATCTAACGACTGTGAGGTAAGTTGTTGCCTTTTCTCACAAACATCCCACTTGTCTACCAATTTGCAGAAAAACCCATAATTAGTATCTTAAAACCAACCACATCCCTCCCTGACCTCACCAAAACAGCCCAAGGAATATATTCTAATTGAAACATAATATATCTCTAGTGATATATGTATATCAAAATTAGAGTGTTTTGTATCAAGTTTGTAATAAGTATTATTCTAATTATGATTCGTTGCAACGCACATGAACATTGCTAGTATTTCCAACCATGCAAATTTTTTCCCTAGTATTCCATAGTTTCGAGTTTTCCATCAAGATATTAGTCACTCATGTTTGATATTTACTTTCAATCATGTACACATATGCACTATGTAACTAGCCTTGCTTATTGGGTTCCAAAGCTTAACTTTCACTCCTACTTACAATATGTAGAGTATTTAACAAAAAACTACCACTTTCAACCAGCCCTAGGAAGAATCTATTGTACAAAAAATAGCAAAAACATACCCAAAATTTCTTAATCCACGCCAAAAACTACTACCTACTGATTAGGTTAGTTTAAACCCATTTATGACAGGGTTGGCCCACACGTCTGTGCTGACGAGGCAACTTAAACCAACACATTTTGTTTGACCGTTGACACGAGGGACCCACATCTGACCTTCTATCCTTTTATTCCCCCTCCAATCATTATTTTTCCTGAACATTACTTCAAACAGTACTGATGAGTGTTCGTCGATGGCGCCGGTGATGAGCGAGTTGGCCGTCGCTCCGCCGGACGGGCCGGACGCCGCGCTGGCCTCCGCACGGGTTGGCAGGCTGGCCCGAGCGTGACTCACGAGCGAGCAAGCCGCCGCACTGGCCTTCGCTCGAGCCAGATGGCTGGCCTTAGCGTGGCGCGCACGAGCAAGCCACCGCGCCGCCGTGCCAATCTAGCTAGCGAACCTTGCAGACAAGCAGCTGGACGGAGCTATCTTGGCTAGCTAGCGGTCGCGAGTGCCGGACGGAGCTGGTATCCGGGCTGCCGCAAGATGGGCTCCGCACCGCCAGCGGTTTTGACCTCGCCTTCTACCGGCGGCGGTAACTGCGTCCCATGGCCGAGGATGACTAGGTGGAAGGGCCGGAGGTAGGAGGTCACTCGGGGATTTTTGTGCAGACTGACATGTAGGTCCCACAAGTCATAACGCTCGGTCAAATAGAAGGCGTTGACTTAATGGGCGACATGGGACCTGTTTGGATACTCTAAGTCAGAGGTTCGATTCTAACCCTAAACTAACTCTAACCAAAGTGGTGTTTGGATGGCAGGGTTAGATTGACAACAAATGTATCCAAACAAGGCCATGGGTTGAAACGTGCCTATAACGGCACTTTGTAGAGTAGTCGTTTCTTGGTAGGGCTGGTTGGTAAGAGCATGTACAATGGTTGATAAGGTAGTCTTATCTTAAGTCTGCCACGTATGCAAGTGGTAGTAGTTTCTTGGCATTATTAGTGGTTTCTTGCATTATTAGGGGTTTCTTGTAAGGAACAATGTACTACTAGCGACAAAAGGCAATTCTAGGTTGCGTTGTACTCCAACCAGTACTACTAGTGGTCATGGGAGTGTATACCTTGTTTTGTGGGTTCGATCCCGGCCGAACGCACGGCGGCCTTTTTTTTAATAGTAACTTCGCTGCGAGCCAATATTTTACACGGGTAGTTTGAGTTTTGAAGTCAAACGGACGTGCGGCACCACAATCTGGGTGCACTGGATAGCATAGCCACGTGAACGGGTTTTCCTTCCCAGCATCTCGTGGCTCGCATGCTCGCCCTAGCCGCACCTCGCTTGCAGCTTCCTCATCAGCTAGTAGCATATTTAAACTAGCGCCTCCCAATTAAGCCCGAGGAGCCGGAAAAGCCTGGCGGGGCATTGGGAACTGTGCAATATGGCTCTGTACGTAAAGTGCTCTACTACTACTCTGTAGCTTGTGGTGTTGCATGCATGGACTTCACTCCATTATCGGCTCTACTATAAGAGAAATTCCTCTTGACGTGTTTTTTAAACGGAGGCAAAAGCTTTGCTTCATCTCATTCATAAAGAAGGAACTACTAACAAAGTTCGACAAGATCCATTACACCTCCACAAATGGAAGCGAAAAGCCTAGTCTCGATGTATCAAATAACTCAAATGTTCTGCCCCCGCAGTAACCGTTGCTGATAAACAGGCTGCTAGTGTCTGCGTGAGAGGAGCGGTTGAGTAGGCCAGGTACGTGAGAGGAGCAGCTGAATAGAGCACCGAGAGTACCCACTAGGCCACTACGCAGGTGTACTTTCCCTGCATTCATAGTACAGCGATGGTTCTAGAGAACAGTAGTACCCTCCACTTCCAACTGTAGCTCCTTGGCCCTGAGATTCAAGAGTTCAAAACTGGTGCACTATACTAGAAGTACAGTACATAGCACTAGTAGTACCCTCGCACTACTAGTTGAGAAAGTAGTACTAGTACTGCTACAGTACGAGTACGCACTCCTCCGTCACATAATGTAAGACATTTTTTGACACTAGTTGGTGTGTACAAAAAATAGCAAAAACATACCCAAAATTTCTTAATCCACGCCAAAAACTACTAGCTAGTGCCAAAAATTTCTTACTAGTGCTATTATTTACAGTATAATGCAAACCCATAACGTCCCATAATGCTAGTACTAGTAGTAAATAATAGCCTCACCCCTTCGCTACAGTTGGAAGGAACGATCTACAGTTGGAAGGGACGAGGCCCTGCGGTTACTACGCTATTATCTCCTCCTCGCCAGTTCCCCTCCCCCCGAAGAGAAGGCAGTTCGTCGCTGCTCCCATGGATTCGCCAGGCGGTTCTCCTCCTCGTCGAGGCTGGGAGACCTTGGACGACGATCCTCTGGGAGAAATCGCATGCCGCTCCGACGTCCTCACCGCCGCAAGACTCGGTGCTTCCTGCACCAACTATTTTAAGACGGTGCTTAAAATGGCTTGGGAAAAGGCCATGCTTGTTGGTCTTCCATGCGTCCTCGAGGAGAAGGCTCTTCTATGGGGCAATCCTTCGAACAGTCCACCGCTCCCTGGCCATGGTTGCACGTTGACTCCGCTAGAGTTGCCGACGTTGAGAGGTAGTCGGATTTTGACCGATGAGCAGGTCAGTAATGGAGTTTGATCATGTAGTACTTAGTTATTCCATTTCCATCCCGTAATTTCTACGCTGCCCACTGTCTTATATATATAGGTTTGGGTCGGTGCCAACGAAGATTGGCTTGCATACCTCTGGCCGGATACCACCATCATTTTGCACAACATCCACAGCAGTGCGCCCGTTCCGGTAGACCCCTTCTCCACCATTGGGATCGGCCTTCCGGACTAGCTGGGCTTGAATACGTATGATGATGCCTACATGAGATTGAAGAAGATAGCGATTGCGGACCCGCCGACAAAGCGACGCGGCTACAACGATTACTATCTCATCGTGGTGTTCGACATAAGGATTGCCATCAATGCAAGAGGCAGTAACGACAGAGGCTGGCGCATGTTGGCGGCGGCAGATTTGTACCCCTACACGTTCGAAGACGTCGTGCGCCATCTAGGCCGCATCTTCGTGGTGACAAGCCAGGGGACTTGTTTCATCTGGTTGCCATCCTACGGTACGGGAGATTACAAACAGAATGCACAAACCATCATTTGCATCCCTAACGGTACTCCATTATTTTGCAGGGACCAGTCATCCCGCGATCAAAATAAGATCGCCGATCCTGGATGTGCATTTGCATCCGCGATTCGGTCTAACCTGGAACCTTGTAGCTGACTTTGGCATATTGGGATCAACTATCTTAGCAGTTGTTACCCATGGTACCACTGATGTGCAACATGGTCACACAATCTACCACGATCGGACCGTCACCATCTACCCAGGTATTCCATTTTTAACCCTCTCGCCTTCTCTTTCATTGTTGTACTAGTACTCTACTTACGTACTAGTAGGAGTACTTTTTACCTTGGAGGACGCATATAGCTAGCTAGGCCCTTGAAGACTTGAACCCACTAGCTGCCACCATTTTTGTTTTTCCATGTCTTACTATCTCATCCATGTAGCCAAGAGTGGCTATATATAATAAGCCGGTTATTTTACTTCCTCTATACCGGAGTAGTACTATTTGCTGCACAGTATTACTGACCGCCATATTTGAGCACAACATTATTATGCATGGACCTTGACTATGTACGTCACCATGTGTCCAAATCTGAGATGCCGCGTGTACCAGATGAACGGCGCCGAGTTCGACCCCCGTGATGCTATGTGGGTGCCGAGGAACACTCTTGGAGAGTACTCGCTTTTCATTAGGGACAGCTACCCCATTGTGAAGCGGATGCCACCTTCCGTGCACGACACGGAAGGCCTGCCGTTCATGAAGCATGGTTGTGTCTTCAGTGCGCACCGCTGGATGAACGACATGCTGGGACACGCTATCCCTGATTTATGCCGCTTCAGCTTGAATGAGTCTCCATCGTGTGGAACTGGACTAGAAAGCTGCGACAATGATTCCCGTTGCCCACCGCTATGGATCGTGCCATCCATGAAGAACACCTAGGACTGGAACCTGGAGGAGGACATGTAGCCCATCTATAACGTGTAAGTGGAGTACGGTAAATTGTGAACGGTAGCGTTGTGAATATATGTAGACTAGTCGTGCACAAATTTATCACATGAATTGGAGATGAACTTGTGTGGCATACTGGCATTTGTCCTTTAGAATTTATTACTAGTAAATGTGTTATGTGTGCATGCAACTTGTGTGGTTGTTGCACGGGCTCCAACACGCTCTTTGAGAAAAAAAAAGGTGGCACAGCATTGGATATACGTGACGTGGCGGCATCATACAGTAGCATCGTTCGCTATAGTTGTAGTACGCTCCTACTAGGACGATAACTCCTATAAAACCTTGCGCTTGGCTCTTTGCCTCTTCGGGAGGTTCAATAGTTCGTACTCGTGTGAACCTTGCACTTGGCTCTTCGCCTCTTCGGAAGGTCTAACAATGATGATACTACAGTACACATTATGCTTCTGGCAATCTGACATCGATTGAACTGCTGCACGTCCACTGCGAGGGCGAGCGAGAGGGAGAGGGAGAGGGAGAGGGCGCTGTAGTCAAAACCCTCTCCTCGTCCTGCAAACCACCGCGCGCGTGGGCGAGGGAGAGGCGTAGTAAGCAAGCTTCTCCTCGTTCGGCGAGTTGACGGGACACATCAAAGCAGTACTAGTACTAGTCCATACTGCGTCCTTTCCGGTTAATATGGCTTAATTTGAAACAAGAAAAATACACTGGCGGTCAACGTATGTAACAATACTCTCTTTATGGCCACTATATATAGTTTTGCGGTGATTACACGATCACTAGCTCATCGTAGAGCACCGTATTGCACCCTACTGACTGGCCACATAGTCGACGTGGCACTTTGTTGACTGGTTAAATTGTCACCTGGTTTTTGGGTCCCACCTGTCAGTTGGCAGAGCAAAGAAATCAGCTAAAAAACAAAGAGTGTAGTACATCTACACTTCCAATGCATTTAGCCTTTAATCTAAATCGATGTTGATTGACTAATGCACCAACTTGTGCTCTAGGTATAGGCTACATGTCTATCCTTAATTACAGCATGCAATGACCTTCATTTAATCTTCTTCTCTCAATGGTCACATGCACACATAAGTCTGCTACTTTTGGGTGTTAATTATGCCCTGGTCAATGTGTAAATCTCTAAATGTACAGTCTTTCACGGACGTAGGGAGTAGGTTGAGCACTTGAGCGTGAGCGTGTGTGTTGCGTCGTGTGCTGTGTGCCGCATGGGTGCGTGAGTGTTGCGTGCGTCCATGTGTACGTGTGAGTGTTGCATGTTGCATGCATGCATGCATGCATGCATGGGGCTTACTCCCTCCCATTGACATGTTCATATTTCAAGCTTCCTCTGTTCCCAAATACGGAGTAAAATCCTCCCTCTGTTCCCAAATATGGAGTATTTGTCTTTCTAGAGATTTCAACAAGTGACTACGTACAGAGCAAAATGAGTGAAGTGAGCGTAGAGGCATAGGGATAGTGTATAAAGGAAGTCTTCGCGATCCATTATTCCCCATCTCGGTCAGAGAGAACTATTCAACTAGTCTTCGCAGTGAAGTGACAATACACGCCGTAGCAGATGGGACACATAATTAATAAGCTGAACCAGCATGTTGGTGTTACTAAATCAGCCTTACCCAGTACTGCTGTCATGTTTGCCAGTAGAGAACGCTTCTGTCCTCCATTAACTGACATATGGGCCCTCTTGTGGTAGACACATATGTCATCGGTGTAACTATTTACACTCCGAAGGACGGTATATCCTGGTAGTAGTAGTAGTAGAATTGAGATTTAATGCACTTTCTTCCCCGTCTTCCACTCTTCTTCCTCCTCTCTTCTTCTTCCTCCTCTCTTCCCCATCGTCGGCCGCACACCATTTCCCCCCGCTCTCTGCTCGCCCGCCCGCGCTATCTTCCTTGATAGCTCGCGCGTAACATATCCCCCCGCTCACTGCTCGGCCACACGAGGAGAAGCTTCTTCGCTCACCCGCCCGAATCCACTTCCCCGCTGGCTCGCAGGCACCGAAAACCCCAATGGCAGAACCGACTGACACGCAGAGCCGCGATTGGAATTCCCTCCCCGATGTTCTCTTGGAGCAGATATGTAATCGTATGGACCTACTCAGCACCGTCCGTCTGGCCGCATGCTCGGCGTCTTTGTACCGTCTACTCGTCTGCAACCGGCCGGCTCTTTTCAAGACACCTTGCTTGCTGATGCCCGATCCTCGCAGGTGGCCCAGACACTGACTTGACGATCCTACGGAGGTTGCCGTGGTGCCCCTCGACATGCTACCACTACCCGTCCACCTGTCCTTCATGCGCGGCCACTACTGGGCGGGCATGAAGGCCAACTGGATCGTCCACATCCACCAATCCGGTAGTCTGTGGCGTCTCGTGGATATCTACACCCAGCGAGAGATCACCCTTCCATCTTTGGATACCGCCGCCATCGAGCCTCGCGGCCCGCCGGACACTCCTGCCTACTACGCATGAGACACGTCGAGCTTTTGGCTCGACCTCTGCTTGCTGAAGGTTGTAATCTGCGAAGTGCCCACACCATCAGAATACTACATGGATTACAAGCTCATTGCCGTGTTCAACATGGGATTAGTCTATCTGGAATCTGGTTGCCATACATGGTTATGGCTCATCGTCGATCCTCTTTACCCAACACTTCTGTCTGATGCTATAGTGCATGATGGCATCGTTTATGCGGTCGACGCACAGATTGGCTGCCTATACTGGTGGAATCTTCGTCATGTAATTGTTCTATCTCATCTCATCTTTACCTTAAGAATACGACTGCCTGTTCATTGTTACAAATTTAGAATATATAGTATGTCTATAACCACATCATTGCTATATGTTCCTCTCATTTCCTAGATTTTTATGACCACACATGTTATTGTTAGAGTTGATATGAGAACAATTGGTATCTAATGATTGTTAGAATAGATATTATGAGTATAACCTCATGATTGCTATATGTTACTCTCATTTCCAGGATTTTTATAACAACGCGTGTTATTGCTTAGAGTTGATATGATAACTGTAGTAAGTGCTATGGTAGAATATGAGTAGGCCCTGTCATATCTGTTTTCCTCTCATTGTTACATGATGTTTGAACCATGATATATTGCTAGAATATGAAAGCCATTGGCTTATTTTTTAACTTGGGGTATGATTATGACCACGACATTGCAATTCTCTGTCTATGATATGTGTCACTGTTATAATAATCTTAATTCCACACATACTCTGAACATGATTGTTTATTTTTGTCCTTTTGGTCTCCAATTTGAATTGTTGCAGCAGACGCAAATGCGCCGGCCTTCATGATTCCAGGACCTGGAATCATACCAGCCGATGGGTGGTGGTTTATCGCTCGTTCAGTTGATGCTCATTTGCACGTACCAAATTGACCAAACCATTTCATCAAACCACATGCAGTACAATGCCTGGGGCGTTCATGACATTGATGGCTATGGCTGCTTCGTGTTCGAGAAAGATCACAGCTCCGTTGGGCCAGGCGTATTCAACTGGAGGCGGGTTTACAGCCTCGGCAACCACTCCATGTTCCTCGGGCTCAATTATCCGATCATCCAACCAATCATCGATCATATCACCGATGATGATTACCGTGCTATGCAACTTCCATTCGCCAGGGGGGACTGTGTTTACACATCATAGCATGGGTTTCATGAATCATCATATCTAGAGATTCGTCGACACAGCTTGTTGCCCGATAATCTTCAGTGTGTGAAAGGCATCAAGCTTCCATGCGATGGATGGCTTTTGCAAACCCGAGATGTGGCGATGTGGTTCATGCCAACAGCAAATATGCACAACTTGATTCGTATTGATATGTAGACTGAGCCATGTATTCTGCTGCTGTAGCACGACCCTCTTTTGTTGGATATTATGTATTGTTGTTAGTTTGAAGCACTCCTCTGGTTTGAAGGATAGATACCTTTCTGGGATCAAGTGCATCCTAACTCACCTGCGCAGGATATACTGATAATGATGATGGAGATACTGTGCAGTATATATATATATATCACCTAGGCTTCAAGTGCATACTTGTTAGTTAAACCTATGGTTAAAATGTGACACTAAATACGACTAGTAAGTAGTACAGTAGCAGTACTAGTATACGTCGGTCAAATTATTCATCATGTCCACACATTGAATTGACGTGACAACACGATGCGCGTGAGGTGACACAAGAATCCCGGCGGCGTGTTCGGGTATTCTGGACTTCAGATTTGGAGTACCACTTATCTGTCGAAATCTTTCATCATTCACTTAAAACAGTCGATTGAGCATACATTGAGTACCATATAACTGGAATTAACCCATGCAAGTCAAAGAAGGATTGGCCAGTGCTGCCGGCTGGCGTCAAGTTCGATCCCACGGATCAGGAGCTGATCGAGCACCTTGAGGCCAAAGTGAGTGCTGACAGCACGAGATCTCACCCTCTCATCGATTTGTTCATACCAACCATCGACAGCGAGCATGGCATATGCTACACCCATCCTGAGAAACTTCCAGGTAAGACACCGATCAGCCGTCTACTTGCACAAACATATTCCTTTGTTTATAGCTCTATTTTTCTTTTTAGACACAGACCTGGTGAAGCAATTACAATTTGACAGTTAATAAAAAGTGAAACAAGTGACTGCAACATGCCAAAGATGTTATGAAAATGCCAACTACGTACACTAAAACCTGTATTCGACAATACTGCAGGTATCACACTAAGTGGCCTAAGCAAGCATTTCTTCCAGCGCAATTCCAGGGCGTTCAAAAGGGGCACGTGGACGCGTCGCAAGATACAGTCGTAGTGCGGCATGCACGCGATGTGGCACAACACCGGCAATACCTTGCCAGTGATGGTCAATGGCCGGCAGACGGGCAGCAAAAAGGTTCTGGTGCTGCACACCAACAAGAACTTCGACCAGCAGAGGACCAACTGGGTGATGCACCAGTACCACCTCGGGGACCTGGAGCAAGAGAAGGAGCGGGAGCTGGTCCTCTACAAGATTTTCTACCAGACGAACACTAGGGCCAGGAGTAAAAAGATTATAAGTTAGTTTGGTATTGGTACTTGTACTACCTTGTCGTTCGCAAGTTGGTATTGTTGTTAACGATCTTTTGGTATGAACTTGGCATTTGCTTCCAACCATCATGCCGAGGGTCGACATGGATATAAAGCTGAATCATTTGTTTCAAAATGAATTTTCAGGCACCTGATTTTTATTTGATGGGTACCATAAGCACCTGCCGTTTGAATTCCCAGTTCTCCAAATTTTTTGAAACAAGTGCATGCTCTTATTATCATGATGAAAAAACAATATCCCTGCTGCATCCCAGTTATCAGTCTGTACTTGCAGAATTCTCTCGTTTATTGAGCACGTATATTGTTTTTTCAGGTCGAGCAAGTTTCAACTGGGCTGTAGACTGCCCAGGCTTGGTTTTGTTTTTAACAGGCCCAGCCCATGATGACAACAGGGCACAAAGATCCAGCAGGTATCTACTGGCCTCTGGCCCGCCAGCATTAGTTATATTTTGTCTTACAACATCCGTAGGCACTTTTTTTACTGAATCAAACACACAGCCCAGTTCTATTTTCCTCTTGAAACGCATGTCCTACATCCGTTTTCTAATCTCTACCTATAGTTTTACTAGTTCATATACACGTATCATTATATTGAAAATACATAAAATTCACTTTTCATATTTACATCCTTATTTTTGTTGTTGTTTTCCCTCCCAGCGCTGATTTTTCTTACCACTGGTTTTCCCTTAAACCAACTCAATTATCCCACGTCTTATTTGCTTACAAAAACAAAACGATTTTTTTTGGCAAATCAATAAGTTCTTAAAAAAATGTTTATCATTTCGGGATTACAAAAGTTCGAACTCCACCGAAATATGCAAAATAAGGTTGAACTTTTTGACCGTGGTCCTGGGCAGAAAATGGGTTGTAATAAATTACTTAAGAATTAGCAAATGGGCTGCAAATTATTAAAAAAAATAGCAAATGGGCTCTATGTTGTCTGCCACGGATTTGGAGGCTGACTTGTGGGCCTACTAAGTTCATGCGTACACAAGGTTTATCAAAAAAGAAACTTAGTCAACAATCGACTCTATTAGCGTCAGACCGTTAGATGTCAATCTAACGGCAATCGTGTTTCTTCAGTCTCTGATCTTCCTGCCCCAGCCGCCCAAACTAGCACCGTCGGAACCGCCTGCTCCCGCCTCCCGTGGCCGGTTGTGCTCCCGGGCAGGCCTCACGGCCCCATCATATACTCGCATCCCTGGCCTGTCTATCCCTCTACTCACCCACACCTCCTGTTATTTTTTGGCGACGGCAGCCGAACCAGTCAACCCTCGTACTCTCCACCGCGTGGGCAGCCACTGTCGTGTCTTCCCCGGCTCCGTGTCGCTCCCTTCGTAAGCCTCGCCGTCGTCCACCGCCCTGGTGCTCTCGGCACGGCGTGGTCAACGTGGTCAACGAACGACATCCATCGGAAGTGGACTGTACGTGGAGAGGCTGACAGCTGGGTCCAGGCCGCACACAAGGAAATGCCTCCTTATTACGCGCAAAATAATGATTCCTCCACCTGACATCTGGGACCCGCCGGAAGGGCCTCTGTATTTCGTGAAAAAAACGTTCCCTCCGCTGACAGGTCGAACCCACCAACTATATCTTCGCACGCAAGGAAGTGCCTCCTTATTGCGCACAAAAAAATGAATACCCCCTACCAGCTGGGACCCACCACTGTGGGAGGCTGACTTGTGGGCCTACTAAGTTGACGGGGATGGAGGGCTTTGTCAACTTAGTCAATATGAACGATTCTAGCTCCAGTGATCGTACGATGTCCATCCAACGGCCTTAGTGCTTCTTCAACCTCTGGTCTTCTTGCTCCAGCCGCCCAAAGCAGCGCCGATCGTGCCGCCTGCTCCTGCCTCCCATGGCCGGTTGTGCTGCCGCGGAGGCCTCACCGCCCCCATACTACTCCCACCGCTGGCCAGGCCATCCCTCCACTCACCCACACCCCCTATTATTCTGCGGTGATGGCAGCCTCACACCGCAGCCGAACTAGTGAACCCTCATACTCCTCTCCGCGTGGGCATCCACTGCCGCGTCTTCCCCGGCTCCGCGCCGTCCCCTTCCTAGGCCTCGCTGTCGTCCACCGCCTTGGTGCTCTCAGCACGGCGTGGTCAATGTGGTCAACGACCGACTTCCATCGGAAGAGTACTGTACGTGGAGAGGCTGATAGCTGGGTCCATGGCCACAGCCCAGTTTTTTGTGATTTGCCAAGTAAGTCGCTTTGTCAGGCCTGTTGGGCTGCAAATCTTTCAAGACGAGGAGAGCTTCATTCGGCTGGCCGAGAAAATGGCCTACCAGTAATGAGAAATGGGATGTCCATTTTTTTTTGACTATATACTACAAGGCAACAACCTCACAGTCCTTTATTAAAACAATGAACCAGAGAGTTTACAAAGTTACAAGTTAAAGGCAAGGAAAGAGAGGAGAGATTACTTACAAAGAGAGTTTAAGGTAAGGCAGCTATCCAAGAAGTGAGGCTATTCCTATATTTACATTTGATTCTATGAGCTAAAAGAGAAATGTCATGAAGAAAATTTCTCCTCCAGGATCTGAATGAAGGCAACTCATTTCTGAAAATCTTCCCATTTCTTTGTGTCCAAATATTCCAAGTAGCAGTGAAGACTACCTCTGAAAAAAATGGGAAACCAAAATCCTTCCTAGCAGTTGAAGCCATCTCATAAGTAGTCTGGTTAGGTTGAATAATCCATGAAATGCCCAGGTAATTCCAGACCCTTTGACTGAAGTTGCAAGCGAAGAAGAGGTGTGCTTTGTCCTCATGAGAGGCAGAGTGACACAGAACAGAAGTGTCATCCTGGATAATCCAATGCCGCCGCTGCATCATGTCCCTAGTGTTAAGGCGATCCATCAAGAGGAGCCAGCCAAACACCTTAAACTTGAGGGTGCAAGAACTTTTCCAGATCCACCTGAATATGGGATCAACCACAATGTCCGAAAAGCAAGACATGTAATAAATCCTTGACTGGTAATCTCCAGACTTGGATGGTCATTTCCAGACATCCTTTTCCCCCTCCTGAAGGTTAACCAAAGGCAGCAAAGCCTGAAGTTGATTAAATTCCTCGAAGGCCTCAACAGATAGTGGCAGATGAAAATTGTCGGTTGGGTCCGACAGTTCCATCATATCCTTAATGGTGAGAGTGTCATCAATCACAAAAGATTGAAGCATCGGAAACCGATGTTGCATGAGAACAGCATTGTTACCAAGCTGCCATCGATCCAGCCAGAAAATCACCGTATCCCCCGCATGCACGTGTGGGACCGCCAACTTGCAAAACCTATCATACAGCTTCAGCACATCCCTCCACCAGAAAGAACCGCAGCTTTGAGTGACTTGGGGTGGCGCTGCGGCATAATATGTGTCCCAAATGAGAGATACCTAGGGTACATCCATCTTATTAAAGAACTTGAAAAGATGCTTAATCAACAAGGCATCATTCTGTATACTCAGGTCAAGAACACCAAGGCCTCCCAGGTTCTTAGGCCGACAGACCAAATCCCAAGCCGCCAATGATTGCCAATCGGGATGGGGGCCACCTAATCACACACGACGCGTGGAGATCAAGTTAGTTAGGTTGTTTTTTTATTACTTTTATTGTTCAGCCGTGAGTTAGACGCAGGGTCAAATATTGATTTTCTTCTTGTGAGTCAAGTTAGAAGGGTCAGCTAACCGGCAATTAGTTTCAAACTTCTTTTTTTCATTTCGAGATTTTAAATTGCATTGATTTTTATGCATGGACAATTTGTTGGATTTTATATTGATATACATTTATTTTTAAAATCAGTTTGAATGTTGTTGGAGTAAATGACCACGGGTAGCCTAACCGACTCCCCCTGGCTCTTCAAAAATTATCAGGCCGAGCGAGCCTTCAAGCACCCAAAGCACAGGGCCGCCTTCCCCTGGCCGGCCATCTCACAGGCTGACTGCTGGAAGGCGGCCCGACCCTGAAACCCTCCTGAAGAGAGCCAAAAGAAGGCCGATTCCAAGAAGCCGGCCACAAGAAGGCCGACTCCAAGAAGCCGTCCACAAGAAGACCGACTCCCGGCAAGCGGCCAAGATTGCACTCTCCAGGACAGCACCCACATAACGGTGACAAGACCGGGTGTGGCTAAAGTAAAGTCTGCGACCCCCGAATCCCGGAGCACGCATGGCCACAGTGCGCCGTACGGGTCGGCCATCCCCCGTCCGGCGCGGCACTGTAGCCATGTTGACCATGATGCCACCCACGACGGGTTGTCAGTACGGCCCGCGGGCGGCGGGCCCCTACAGCCAGAGAGACGCTCGAAGGCGGTCAAGCCCCCTTTTAGTCGGCCTGGGGTGTAGCCGGCTACCTCACTCCCTCGAAGTATGTGCATCATTAAGAAGACAAGACGAGGTAACGCTACAGTGAGAGTCCGCCGGACGGCGGCGCAGTAGCCATGCTTACCTCAGCAAAGCCCTCGTCATCAGGGGCGAGGCTACAGTAACCAGCAGCCGACAGGACCCACCAGTCGGCGGGCCCCAGCGGCCGGCGGAGAAGCCGGCGGATACAGACATTGTACCCCTGGGGGTTAGGCCTATATAAACCCCCCAGGGCACCCATGCAAAGGGTTGATCTCTTAGAGTTTTAGACACCACGTAGAGAGAAGAGGAGAGCTAGCCTTGCCCTTCTTCCTCCTCTAGCAAAGCAGCTCAAGGACCCACTTGTAGCCACTTGTGTTGATCTAGTGATCATGAGGAGACCCCGCAGAGCAGGACTAGGGGTGTTATCTCCACGGAGAGCCCCGAACCTGGGTAAGATTCGCCAGCGTGCATGTCTTCGCCTTATCCCGTTTCCAGGCACCGGCGATGTCTTACTGGCTCCCACAATGATAAGCCACCCGTTGGCATATGTCGCACCTACCACCCGACATTTGGCGCCCACCGTGGGGCCAGGTGCACCGTCGTCCGGAGACCTGTTCTGGACGGGAACCCATTTCCTTCCCAGCGAGCGTAGCCAGCCCGGCACGCCCGATGGTGCTTGCCCCAACGCGCTGCAAGGCGCCGACGACGCCTGCGTGGCGAGCTGCCTCGCCAATCTTCTTGGCAAGGCTCGCATCTCCGACGAGCCTGCGTCCGACGCGGGCACATACTGCCCCGAGAGCCACGTCGTCAGCCTCCTCGACCAGCTTCACGTCTCCAGTGAGCCTGCTATGGATTTGGAATCGGTCGGCTCCACCGACCCGATGCTTGTCGACTCCGACACGGCATTGCTTGACGCCTTCCCCACCAATGTGTTGATCATCGACGACCCTCTTCCTCGAGCCGACAGTGGCGGCAGCACTGTCACTGAGGTGCTGGTCATCAGCCATGGCGCCGCCTCAGGCGAGAACGCCCACGACGCCCTACAAGCGGCGCTACACGACCTGTCCTCCCCCATCCCGGCCTACGCCGACGCCGAGACACTGGAGGCACGCCACCTCGCCCTCATCGCGGAGGGCCAGAAGATAGCATCCATGAGACGCCTCACTGAGGCTCACCAGCGCGAAGTCGACCGCGCCGCCTTTGGTACGCCGCCTCCTGGCGGGCCGAGCCGAGCCGGCATCGTCAAGAAGTGCGGCGCGGCCATCGCCAGCATGCTGGGAGCAGACCGCCCAGTCTACGCCACACCACTCGAGAACATGCGTGTTGCTCAGGCGGCCGTAGACGAGCTGAATGGGCTGGGGGCTGACGAGCTCCCCTACATGACTAGACGCAGCTAGCAGCTGATCGACGCGGCTGCAGAGCGGCATGAAGCCGGCGCCCGCGCTAAAAGTCCTCCCCCACGCCGAGAGCACGGCGCGACATCCCGGACACCCACTGCAAGCGGCGCCCGCGCAAGAAAAGACAAGGAGCCGGCTGCGAGCCGCAGTCGGACTCGGCTCACCATTGAGCGCGACGCAGAAGGCCGCCCCTAAGCTGTGGAACGATAAGGCAATCCGCCTCCTCCCCCGCCTCGGAGGGAGAGATATCCCACCCCGCCGCCTGTCACGCATCCGACTCTCAGCGACCGACTAGGCCACCGCGAAGGAGTCGGTGAGAATGACGCCCGCCATCGGATCGACCACCTAGCGCGATCCCCGGCGCTAGAAGAAGAAGATGATGTCGGCCCGCCTTGCTTTGGCCCCCGCATCCGCGACGAGCCCTTCCCCAAAGGGTTCTCACTCCCAAGAGACACGCCAAAATACAATGGCTCCGTGAAGCCGGAAGACTGGTTGATCGACTACTCCACTGCAGTCAGCATAGCAAACGGCAACAGGCGCGTTGCCGTGAAGTACGTCTCGCTCTTGCTTCAAGGCACGGCCCGCACCTGGTTGAACAGCCTCAAGCCCTACATCGTCAACAGCTGGCTAGACTTCACGGAAGTCTTCATCCGCAACTTCACCAGCACATACAAGCGGCCTCCCAAGCCCCGCCAGCTTTCCTTGTGCGTCCAAGGGCCCAGCTAATCAACTCGCGACTACCTCACGCGTTGGGCCGAGCTCCGCAACTCCTGCGAAGGGGTGCATGAGGTTCAGGCCATAGAGTACTTCACTGCCGGGTGCCGAGAGGGCACCCTCCTCAAGCACCGACTCCTCTATGACGAGCCGACTACCCTCGACGAGCTGCTGATCATAGCAGACAAGTACGCCACGGCCGACTCTTCAATGAAGACTGAGCTTCGAGTGGATGCCTCTGGAAAGGTGCTCGTTCCGGCTCCCAAGACGCCGGCCGGTGATTCCAATCGACGCCCGCACCCGAACGACCACAAGCGCAAGGCCCCTATGCCGCCTTCCAGCAGTCGGCAAGTAGCCACAGTCGAAGACGAACAACCTGAAGAGCGGCCCGTGCCCAAGAAGCAGAAGGGCGGTAGGCCGGCTTGGCAGCCGGCTTTCTCCTACGAGCAAACCCTTGATGCCCCCTGCAAGTTCCACAGCGGCGCGAAGCCGTCCAACCATACGACTCGGAAGTGTCATTGGCTCACGCGAATCTCCAAAGGCGAGGGACTGGTGCCGCCTCCACCTACTGGCCAGCCGCCTCCAGCCCCTCAGCAGCCGGCTGCTCGACCAGCAGCCGGAGCCATTCAAGACGAGTTCCCGAACGAGCATGCCGCCTATGTCGTCTTCACAAGCCAAGCTGAAGAAAGACGCAGTCGGCGCCGACAACAGCAAGAAGTCAACGCGGTCGCCTCCAACAACCGAGAGTTTATGCATTGGTCTGAGAAGCCTATCAGCTGGAGCCGGGCCGATCACCCAGAGGTGATGCCATCTCCCGGCTCTTATGGGTTGGTATTGGACGCCACCCTCGCGACAGAAAGGCGAGCTTCCCGTTTCTCCCGAGTACTGATTGATGGAGGGAGTAGCATCAACATACTGTACCGTGACACCATGGAGAAGCTGAACATCAAGACGAAGCAACTCATGCCAAGCCGGACTGTGTTCCATGGCATCGTACCCGGCCTGTCCTGCTCACCAATCGGCAAGATCAAGATAGATGTTCTCTTCGGAGACAAGGATCACTTCCGCCGAGAAGCAGTCTGGTTTGAAGTGGTGGATCTAGAGAGCCCTTACCACGCGTTGCTTGGCCGACCTGCCTTGGCCAAGTTCATGGTTGTGCCCCACTACGCCTACCTCAAGATGAAGATGCCTAGTTCGAAGGGAATCATCACCATAGCCGGAGACTACAAGAAATCCTCCGAGTGTGCTGCAGTCAGCAGCCGGCTGGCCGAGTCCCTCGTGATTGCTGAAGAAAAGAAGATGTTGGACCGAGTCGTGGCCATGGCCGGCAAGCAGCCAGCCGTGTCCCCTGACCCCAAGGAGTATGATGCTCAAGGCTCCTTCCAGCCGGCCAAGGAAACAAAGAAGATACTTCTGGACCCAGAGAACCCGGAGAGGTTTGCCGTCATAGGTGCGAACCTTGACAGCAAATAGGAAGGCGAGCTCGTCGATTTCCTCCGTGAGAATCGGGACATCTTTGCATGGTCCCCAAAGGACATGCCGGGTGTTCTGAAGGATTTCGCCGAGCACAAGCTACACGTCCGAGCAGACGCAAAACCAGTCAAACAACCCCTCTGCCGACTGTCGGAGGAGAAGAGAAGGATTGTAGGAGAAGAGATAGCCCGGCTTCTAGCAGCCAGCTTCATTATGGAGGTGTTTTTTCCAGAATGGCTTGCCAACCCAGTCCTCGTATTGAAGAAAAACAATAAGTGGCGCATGTGTATAGATTACACCAGCCTCAACAAAGCCTGCCCCAAAGATCCGTTTGCCTTACCTTGAATCGATCAACTAATAGACTCCACAACCGGATCGAGTTGTTGAGTTTTTTGGATGCTTACTCAGGCTACCATCAGATCAAGTTGGATCCAGCCGACCGCCTGAAGACCGCCTTCATCACACCATTCGGAGCTTTCTGCTACCTGACTATGACATTCGGCTTGAGAAATGCCGGTGCCACTTTTCAGCGTTGCATGCAGAAATGCCTCCTCAAGCAACTCGGCAGAAATGCCCACGTCTATGTAGACGATATTGTGGTGAAGACGGAGAAGCGCAGCACCCTGCTGGAAGACCTCAGAGAAACATTCGACAAACTGCGCCGGTTTCAGATCAAGCTCAACCCTGAGAAATGCGTGTTCGGAGTACCAGCCGGCCGGCTTCTAGGCTTCTTGGTCTCCGAACGCGGCATCGAGTGCAACCCAGTGAAGATCAAGGCCATAGAGAGAATGCAGAATTCCTACCAAGCTGCGAGACGTCCAAAAGTTTACCGGGTGCCTAGCCTCCCTGAACCGCTTCATCAGTCGGCTGGGAGAAAAGGCTCTCCCCCTGTACCGACTCATGAAAAAGTCCACCCACTTCGAGTGGAACGACCAAGCAGACCAAGCTTTTCACGAGTTGAAGAAGATGCTGACCACGCCGCCTGTCTTGGCGGCGCCGACTGAGAAAGAGCCCATGCTCCTTTACATTGTCGCGACTAGCCGAGTGGTCAGCACAGTTATTGTGGTCCAACGCCCAGAAGAAGGCCGAGCTCAGTTAGTCCAGAGGTCGGTGTATTATTTGAGCGAAGTACTGTCCACCTCGAAGCAAAACTACCCGCACTACCAGAAGATGTGCTATGGAGTGTACTTCGCCGCCAAGAAGTTGAAGCCCTACTTTCAAGAGCACCCCATCACGGTCGTATGTACTGCCCCGCTTGCCGAGATCATAGGCAGCCGGGATGCATCCGGCCGGGTGGCCAAGTGGGCCATTGCGCTGGCTCCTTACACGATCTTCTACCAGCCTCGCACCGCCATCAAGTCCCAAGCATTGGCCGACTTCCTTGTCGACTGGGCCGAGACCCAGTACCTACCGCCGGCTCCCGACTCCACTCATTGGCGGATGCACTTCGATGGATCCAAGATGCGCACCGGCTTGGGAGCCGGCATCGTCCTCACCTCTCCCAAGGGCGACAAACTCATATACACATTGCAAATTCATTTTGCCGCCTCCAACAATGTGGCCGAGTACGAGGCGCTCATACATGGGCTCCGGCTAGCCAAAGAGCTCGGCATCCGCCGGATCCTGTGCTATGGCGACTCGGATTTGGTAGTCCAACAATCATCTGGTGACTGGGACGCCAAGGATGCAAACATGGCGAGCTACCGATTCCTCGTTCAGCAAATCAGCGGATACTTTGAAGGATGCGAGTTCCTCCACGTGCCACGGGCCGACAACGAGCAAGCAGATGCCCTGGCACGAATCGGTTCCACCCGACAAGCTATCCCAACCGGCGTCTCTCTCCAATGCCTCCTCAAGCCGTGTGTCAAGCCGTCTCCAGAATCAGACTCCATCTTCGTACCACCTGACCCTGATGCAGTCGGATCTGACTTGGGGAACCCAGCAGGCGGCTCGAGGACTTCAACAGGCGGCCCGGGGACTGATGCAGTCGGATCTGGCTCGGGGACTTCGACAGGCGGCCCGGGGACTGCCGTAGTCACACCCGGCCTGGGGACTGCAACGACACAACAGCCGGCGGCCGACTCCAACTCTTCACCACCCAAACCACCCACCCTAGTCGCAGTAGCCGTATTGGCAATAGAAGAAGTTGCAGATCCATCATGGGCCCAACCCATCCTCAACTTCCTGGTAAACAGAGAGCTTCCGACTGACGAGATCTCGGCAACACAAGTTCAACGTTGAGCCAGAGCATACACAATAGTAAACAGAGAACTCGTTAGGCGCAGCGTCACTGGAGTTTTCCAGCGCTGCGTCGAGCCAGAGAAGGGCATAGCAATCCTCAAGGACATCCACCAAGGCGAATGCGGCCACCACGCGGCCTCAAGATCACTCATCGCCAAAGCTTTCCGCCATGGGTTCTTCTGGCCGACTGCTTTGGACGACGCCAAGGAATTAGTCAAATACTGCAAAGGGTGCCAAGTCTTCAGCTCCAAGCAACACCTGCCGGCTTCTGCACTCAAGACCATCCCCCTCACATGGCCCTTTGCCGTCTGGGGGCTGGATATGGTGGGCCCATTCAAGACGGGGCGCGGCGGGATGACACATCTGCTTGTCGCCGTGGACAAATTCACCAAGTGGATTGAAGCAAAGCCAATCAAGAAACTGAACGGGCCGACTGCCGTGACATTCATCGCAGATATCACAACCCGGTATGGCATACCACACAGCATCATCACCGACAATGGCACGAATTTTGCCAAAGGAGCACTGGCACGAATTTTGCCAAAGGAGCACTGACACGTTTCTGTGCGACACGGGGCATCCGACTGGACTTAGCGTCCGTAGCCCACCCGCAGTCAAACGGCCAAGTCGAGCGAGCAAACGGCCTCATCCTCTCCGGCATCAAGCCTCGACTGGTCGTACCACTGGAGCGTTCGGCCGGCTGCTGGCTCGACGAGCTGCCCGCCGTCCTCTGGAGTCTGCGTACCACCCCGAACAAGTCAACCGGCTTCACCCCTTTCTTCCTTGTATATGGTGCCGAGGCCGTCATCCCAACTGACATTGAGTTCGACTCACCTCGGGTCACCATGTACACGGAGGCGGAGGCCAAGGAAGCACGAGAGGACGGCGTTGACCTGCTGGAAGAGGGCCGGCTATTAGCACTCAGCCGGTCCGCCATCTACCAGCAGGGTCTGCGCCGTTACCACAACCGGAAGGTCAAGCCAAGATCCTTCCAAGAAGGCGATCTTGTGCTCCGGCTGATCCAGCGAACAGCCGGTCAGCACAAGCTCTCGGCCCCTTGGGAAGGCCCCTTCGTCATCAGCAAGGGCCTAGGCAACGGCTCGTACTACCTGATCGACGCACAGAAGCCGAAGGCACGCAAGAGAGATGATTCCGGCAAGGAGTCGGAACGACCATGGAACGCCAATCTCCTCCGAAGATTTTACAGCTAAATGCAGTATGTACCATGCTACATTTGGTATTAAGTACAAGACAATGGGCCCCCCGAGGAGCACTCGAGGACTACCCTCTTTTATCTATGTATGATGAGTGTCATACCTATGAATGTATTACTACATTTGTTTTCCTGTCCGGCACCGGGTTCGATCAGTCGGCCCGGGGACTTGCCGCCTTGAGTTATATTAAAGTTCTACCTGCAGTCGGACAAGTAGTGTGCCGGCACCCAAGCCCTCTCTTGTTGAAAGTCGCAGCTCGAAGAATCGACTGTCCGACTAGCAAGAGCAAAGGCAGGAAAGGATGCCCACACGAAAAATGGCTAAGGACTAACCAACTTATATAACACAAGCCGGACTCCCACCCCGCCAACCGGCTGTCGGAACAGTCGGCTAGCCGGCTTCCGATTCACCTTGCTACAATCTAAAAAAGCTAGAGTACTTGCCCTCCCAAACGGCCAAGCCCTTCCCCAGCCACAAACTCCAGAGCAGCTGTCCGGTTGGGAAGGCGGCGACCAAGGAGGGCGGCAAAGGAAACAGCCAAAGGATGAAAAGCAAATACAATCGGAAGCCAAGCACATGCATGATTATATTTACACAAAAGGCCTTCAAAAGGCCAGCGTTCAACATAGTTTGAATACACCCCTAGTGGGTGGAACTGCGCAAATTTAACAAATATTGTTCAAAGAGCAATAAACAGGAAAGCAAAGATGGCGGATCAGGCCAAAGGTGCAACAGGCGAGCTGGGCAGGTCAGTGGAGACGACAGTGCTAGCTGGAGGAGTGGCCGGCTGGCGAGTCTCGGCTTGATCATCACCGGCTGCAGGCGGCGCGCTCGCACGCGCCTCGTTGTTGGAGGCACGATCAAGCTGAGGCTGGCCGGTCGCTCCATCTTCTGGCACGACGTCTTCACCACCCGCTCCCTCCTCCTCTTCGCCCTTGTCACTGGAGTCGATCACCTCCGCCGAGTCTTCACCATCCGCTGGGTTCAGCCCAAACCACTCCTCCGGCTGAGCAACGCCGTCATCATTCACCTTAGGGGCAAAGGCACTGGTGTCGGTGTAGTCGGCGATCGCCGAGGCACGCTGGATGATAGCCGGCCGCACCGCCTCCAGCTCTTCGTTGGCCTCCTGCCGCCAGGTGGTCAGCTGGGCCAAATCCAGCCCAGGATACCAAGCTCGGACGAACTCCAGCGCCCGTCTGGCGCTTGACCAAGCTGCAGAAGCCTTCCAGGCCTCGAAGCGGCCAACCGCTACCTCCAGCCAGTCGGGAGTCCAACTGGGGGTACGGGGAATCACCTCGCCGGGCCAGAGGGCGACCAGCATTTGCGCCCCAACGCGCTGAAGACGGCGGAGCATGCAGTGAGCTGGCTGGAGGCGGGCTTGGATCGCCAGAAGCTGCTCCTCAAGCGACCGGCGAGCATCCGGCGCAATCTCAGCTCCAGCCTGCCTTTGCGCGTCGCGGCGGGCCTCGATGACTTGGTTGGCGGCAACAGAGTAACCAGGGAAGTACTCTGCGCAAGAGAAGAAAGGAAGAAGACACAAGGTCAGAATGGCAGGCGGCAAGCAAAGGGACGAAGAAGAAGGCGGCCTACCGTCAACCAAATCTTCGATCCAGCCGTAGCCGTCGCTCAGCGCTTGCCTTGCCTCAGCCCAGCTCGTCGCCTCGGTCTCGTATTCGGCTTGAAGGGCGGCCTCGCTGTCCTGTGCCGCCTTTAGGGTCGCCTTATGGCTCTCCTCCTGGTCGGCCAGCTTCTTGACCAAGCGGTCACGCTCCTGAGCCAAGGCGTTGCACTCAGCTTCCTTGGCGCGAAGGGCGGTCTGGGCCCCACCCAACTGCTCCCTCAGGTCAGCATTGGCCTTTGCAGATATGGTAAAGAAAGAAAAAAAAGGGCAATAAGAAAGAAGTCGCCGGGGAAGATCCGGCCCGACTGCTCAGCAGTCGGCCCGAATCTCGGGGACTACACCCAGTGGGTGCGCTGACGCGCCCCCACGTGAGATAAAAGACGAAGCACTTACTCCGGCTCTCGATCAGATCAATGGTCTTCTGATTCAGCTCCCGGACCTGGGAGTTGAAGGTAGCCGCGCGGAGGTTGTGGTAGTCCTGCAAATAGGACAGAGGAGCAAATAAGAGCAAGATAGCAACCAAAGTCTACTAAGAAGTTCCAAGCCGCCTGCTCAGCAGCCGACTCGGAACTCGGGGACTACACCCAGTGGGTGCGCTGATGCGCCCCCACGGAACAAATCAAGAACAAGAAACAAAAAAGCGGGAAGACTCACCCGAATGGCCGTCCGCGTCGCGAGGAACTCTTGATTATACTGTTTCAGCACGGTGGCTTGGGATTGAAGCCGGTTCCGGACTTCTTGCACCGCTACGTTCAACACGGTCGTCCCACCACCCGGCGTCCATCCCGGCGAGCTGGCGCTGGCCGCCTCCAGATCCTAGGCCGACGAGCCAGAGCTCGCGGCCTTCTGCGGGCCCGCCGCCGAAGTCGCCTTCCCGGCACGCTAGTGCGATGGCGACCGAACCACAAGGTCTGTCCTCGCAGCCGGCTCGCCTCCAGCCGGTTGCACGGGCGGCTCGCTAGGCCGGCTGCCTTGGTCCGCCCCAGTCAGCGACGACGGTGCCGCCCCCCTCTCCGGGATGACAACGTCTCCCTCCTCCCTCTCCACCGCCAGCTGGTCGCCACCGGCTTCCTCCAGCGGGGCATCGGGACCTCGGGCGCCACAGTGCGAAGGGGGACGACAAGCAGCGGAGGCTGGTTACGCAGGGCCTCCGCCGCCCTCTCTGTGGCTGCAGCCTCCGCCTGAGCCTTGGCTGCCGCGTCGGCTTGTGCCTCCGCCGACCTCTCCGTCGTCTCCTGCGCCGCCATGGCAGCAGTCGCCCTCAGCTCCTCCGCCTCCCGCTCCTCCCGCGCCTCCCGCGCATTCCGCTCCGTCGCTGCTTGAAGCTTGGCACGGGGGTCCACGCGGCGGGCGCTTCTAGATCCACCCGCCGCTCCAACCACGGAGGCGGCAGCGGTCCGCTCAAGAGAAAGCGGAGCCCTATATTTTTTAAGTTAAGACAAGGACTCAGAAGAATATCAACGAAAAAGAAGAAGGAATACATGAGAGAATTGACACTTACGCCGAAACCACTTGCGGCTGCTTCACCACCTTGCGGAAGCGGGCAGCCTTCGCGGCCGCCTCCTCCCGCCTGGTCGCCGCCGCCACGCTCTTGGGCTTCTTCGGCCGACTGCCGAATAGGCTCGGCGTGGCCCGGCGCTTCTGCGCGCCGCCTCGGCTAGCCGGCGCGCCAGATGAGCCCGAGCCATGTTGATCGGACGCCGGCTGGCGGCGCGGAACGACCTCCGCCTCGTCATCATCCGGCCAGTCGTCGAAGCTGGCTCCAAGCCCGGAGCCGCCTGCCTCGCCGCCTCCCCCCTCGATGTCGTCGTCCAGAGCGGCCGCCCCCAAGTCGAGGTCGTCCGAGTCGTGCACCGTCCGGTCGGGGAGATATTGGCGCTCCACCCCCGCTGCCCCGGCTGCCGGTCGAAGGAGGGGGCTCTATCAAGACAAGCCGACTGGTCAGAGTCGGCCAAGAGAAACTCGGTGACAAAAGTAAAGAAGAGAAGAAAAAGAAAGTTTACCATAGGCGGCGGATTGGCACGGGAGTACGGCTCCTTGCCAAATCGCCACTCGTCGGCGAGCTTGTAGTTTGCAAGGTAGTTCACCATGAGAGCTACCTCCGCATGAGGCATCTCCTTGGTGCACATCTGACTCGGATCGAGTTGGCCGCTCATTTGACAAATCATATGAGGGCGGCCTTGGAGCGGGAGCACCCGACGCGCCATGAAGGCAGCCAGCAGGTCGGGCCCGGTCAGGCCCTCCGACTGGATCATTACCCGAAGTCGCGCGACGGCAGCGGCTCCTGCCGGCGACAGTGTTCTGGCCCGATAGGACCATTGGGGCCGCCTCCCAGCCGGCGGGACAGCTGCATAAGCCGGCAAGTTGACGAAGTCGCCTTGCGAAGCGACGTTCTTCACATAGAAGTAGGATTTTTGCCAGAGCTTCACCGACTGGATCAGCGTGATGGGAGGAAAGGGGTTGTCGGCTACCAGCCTCTACATCACGATGAAGGCGCCGCTCTGAGCCGGCACGCCCCTCATAGCGGTACCGAGCTTGGACTGGAAGAATTCCCCCCAGAGCTCGAGGGTGGGAAGGACGCTGAGGAAGCCCTCGCACAAGGTGACGAAGGCGAACAGCAGCACCACCATGTTTGGAGTGAGGTGGTGCGGCTGGAGTTGGTAGAATTCGAGGATGGAGCGGAAGAAGCCGCTCGCAGGCAGGCCAAGGCCGTGCAGGAAGTGCAAGCGGAAGATCACCCGCTCGCCCTCCTCCGGCGCCGGCGAGATCTCCCACACCGGCGCAAGACGGACCCGCACATGCTCCTTGCCGGATAACCGCCGCGTCTTGCGGAGGAAGTCGATGTGGTCCTCGTGGACGTTGGAGCCGTCCCAGTCTCCGCCGCGCGACATGAGGGCAAGAAGCCGATGAAAAAAGGCGCGGCGACAGCGAAAGCACGGCCCCGCGGCGGCGAAGCTGCGGGGTAGTGCAAAGACTGGAGGGACGGCGCGGCAGCGAGGGGCTACGGCAATGAAGAAGAAGAAGAAGGAGATGGCAGAGCGAGGGCGAGCGTGCGAGCGTCTGCCGCTCCACCTCCTCCCCCTATTTATAGCCTCGTGCGGTGAAGCCGAGGAGGCAAGGCGTGGGGGCGTGGGATTAACTGCGCCCATTCCCCCATGTCCCGCGATTATTGCGCCCTAACGGCGTGCGGAAACTGCCGTTGGAAGGAGAATGGCCCGTTTTGGGCCATAGAAGATCCACACCCGGGCCGAGGCGTGGAAGTGGCGGGCCACGGCCTGCGGCGGCGTGCCATCACGCGCGTGGGCTGGCAGGCTCTCCCAGCCGGAGGGCACCACGTGGTGCGCGGGCGGCAAGCGGCCGGCCCGCAACCAGGCACGCGCGCCAGCTGATTCCCGCCTTCAGATTTCGAGGCCTCACCAAGACGGCGCACCTGATCAAAGCCGGCTCCTAGCTGCTGGCACCTCAAGATAGGAAGCTGATTAAGCTTCTCGTCCTCCTTTTAGCCGCGAAGCCCAACCAGCTTCGGGGACTACTGTCGGAGTAAATGACCACGGGTAGCCTTACCGACTCCCCTTGGCTCTTCAAAAATTATCAGGCCGAGAGAGCCTTCAAGCACCCAAAGCACAGGGCCGCCTTCCCCTGGTCGGCCATCTCACAGGCCGACTACTGGAAGGCGGCCCGACCCTGAAACCCTCCTGAAGAGAGCCAAAAGAAGGCCGACTCCAAGAAGCCGGCCACAAGAAGGCCGACTCCAGGAAGCCGGCCACAAGAAGACCGACTCCCGGCAAGCGGCCAAGATTGCACTCTCCAGGACAGCACCCACATAACGGTGACAAGACCGGGCGTGGCTACAGTAAAGTCTGCCACCCCCGAATCCCGGAGCACGCATGGCCACAGTGCGCCGTACGGGTCGGCCATCCCCCGTCCGGCGCGGCACTGTAGCCATATTGACCATGACGCCACCCACGACGGGTTGTCAGTACGGCCCGCGGGCGGCGACCCCCTACAGCCAGAGAGACGCTCGAAGGCGGTCAAGCCCCCTTTTAGTCGGCCTGGGGTGTAGCTGGCTACCTCACTCCCTCGAAGTATGTGCATCATTAAGAAGACAAGATGAGGTAAGGCTATAGTGAGAGTCCGCCGGACGGCGGCACTGTAGCCATGCTTACCTCAGCAAAGCCCTCGTCATCAGGGACGAGGCTACAGTAACCAGCAGCCGGCAGGACCCACCAGTCGGCGGGCCCCAGCGGCCGGCGGAGAAGCCGGCGGATACAGACACTGACGGCCTGGACCCGCATCCAGCCGGATTACCATTGTACCCCTGGGGGGTAGGCCTATATAAACCCCCCAGGGCACCCATGCAAAGGGTTGATCTCTTAGAGTTTTAGACACCACGTAGAGAGAAGAGGAGAGCTAGCCTTGCCCTTCTTCCTCCTCTAGCAAAACAGCTCAAGGAGCCACTTGTAGCCACTTGTGTTGATCTAGTGATCATGCGGAGACCCCGCACAGCAGGACTAGGGGTGTTATCTCCACGGAGAGCCCCGAACTTGGGTAAGATTCGCCGACGTGCATGTCTTCGCCTTATCTCGTTTCCAGGCACCGGCGAGGTCTTACTGGCTCCCACAATGATAAGCCACCCGTTGGCATATGTTGCACCTACCACCCGACAAATGTGACTCGAAATTTCATGATTAAAAACAGTTCGGACCGCACCGAAATATGCAAAATTTCGTATAATTTTTTAACTGTGGCCACAATATGGGCTGTAATGCTAACAAAAAGAATATGGGCTCCAAAAAACCTTAAGAATTAGCAAATGGGCTGTAAATTATTAGAAATAATGGCAGATGGGCTGTATGATGTTTTCCACAGATTTGAGGCTTTCCTAAAAAAAGGTTGACGCACAAGCAGTGACTGTTGGATGTCCATCCAACGGCCGTCGTGCTTCTTCAATCTCTGCTCTTCCTGCTCCAGCCGCTCAAACAAGCGCCGGCGGGACTGCCTGCTCCCTCCTCCCCGCGGCCGGCTGTGCTGCCGCACAGGCCTCACTGCCCCACCGTACTCCCATCGCTGGCCTAGCCATCCCTCTACTCACCCACACCTGTTGTTATTCTCCGGCGACGGCAAACGAACCAGTAAACCCTCATACAGTTGTACTCCCCTCCGCGTGGGAAACAACTGCCGAGTCTTCCCTGCCTCTGTGTCGTTCCCTTCCTAGGCCTCGCCATCGTCCACCGCCCTGGTGCTCTCGGCGCGGCCTGGTCAACGTGGTCAATGACCGACATGCATCTGAAGTGGACTGTACGTGGAGAGGCTGACAGCTGGGTCCACGGCCACACGCCAGGAAATGCCTCCTTATTACGCGCAAAATAATGATTCCTCCACCTGACATCTGGGACCCACCGAAAGGGCCTCTGTATTTCGTGAAAAAAATGTTACCGCCGCTGACAGCTTGGACCCACCAGCTATATCTTTGCACGCAAGGAAGTGCCTCCTTATTACACACACAAAATGAATACTCCCCCTGCTAGCTGGGACCCAGTATAGTGGCAGGCTGACTTGTGGGCCTACTAAGTTGACGAGGATGGAGGGCTTTGTCAACTTAGTCAATATGCACGATTCTAGCTCCAGTGACCGTACGATGTCCATCCAACGGCCGTAGTGCTTCTTCAACCTCTGGTCTTCTTGCTCCAGCCGCCCAAACCAGCGCCGGTCGTGCCTCGTGCTCCTGCCTCCCGTGGCCGGCTGCGATGCGGCGGAGGCCTCACCGCCCCCTACTACTCGCACCGCTGGCCAGGGCATCCCTCTACTCACCCACACCCCCTGTTATTCTGCGGTGATGGCAGCCTCACACCGCAGCGAACCAGTGAACCCTCATACTCCTCTACGCGTGGGCATCCACTACCGCGTCTTCCCCGGCTCCGCGTCGTCCACCGCCCTGGTGCTCTCGGCGCAGCGTGGTCAACGTGGTCAAGGAACGGCTTCCATCCAACGTGGACTGTACGTGGAGAGGCTGACAGCTGGGTCCACGGCCGCAGCAAGGAAGTGCCTCCTTATTACGCGCAAAATAATTATTCCTCCACCTGACAGCGAGGACCCACCGGACGGGCCACCGTATTTCATGAAAAAAACGTTTCCCCCTGACTGCTGGGACCCACCAGCTACACCTTCGCACGCAAGGAAGTGTGTCCGGGCAAAAAAACGATTCGCCCCCCTGATTGCTGGGACCCACCAGCTACATCTTCGCAGGCAAGGAAGTGCCTGACAGTCGGGACACACCTAGTCGAAGCGTATGTAGTGTTGTCATTCTGGTCGCGAACGTGTACGTACATACTAGTCGATGTAGAGGCGCACACGTGTCGTAGTAGAGGCGCGCACGTAGCATGTACACGTACGTACAGCGGCAAGTGTGCAAGAAAGAAAATACGGCCACGTACGTACATACGGGCAGGGTCTCGAACACCTACTCGCGCATATGTATGGCTAGGGTTCGTGTACATGGCTGGGTCGGAACGGAGAAACTGCGTCGTCGTCGTGTTCATGGGGAGCCAACCGACTGGGTCGGAACGGAATGCGTCGTCGTGTTCATCAGGAGGGCTTGGACGGAACAGTCGATGGAAACGAGGCATGGCGTACCGCAGAATGGAGGAAACGGCCTTGTGTTCGACCGGCCATGGTCGAAACGGGATCCTGTTGATCGGGAGGGGTCCGGCGTACCGCAAAACGGAGGAAACTGACCTCCTACGGTCGAAACGGGGGTCCTGTTGATCGGGAGAGGTGTGGCGTACCGCAAAACGGGACTCCATGCGCTACTGTTCATCTCCACCGTCGACCTCCTCCTGCCTCCACCTGCGACTGTTCATCCACGGGCTCCTGTTCATCCAGCCTCCACCGCGCGCTACTCCACCGGCTACTGTTCAACCAGCCCTCTCCACGGGCTCCTGTTCAACCACCCCTCCACAGGCTACTGTTCATCCAGCCCTCCACCGTCTACTGTTCATCCTGCCCTCCATGGGGTGGTCCTGTTCATCCAGCCCTCCACGGGGTCCTGTTCATCCAGCCCCAACTGGCTCGATCGATCGGGGTCCTGTTCATCCAGAGGCAACACCACGGGGTCCTGTTCATCCACCCCCACAGGGAAGTGTTCATCCAACCCCCACCCAGCAACGCTCACTGTTCATCCAGAGGCAGCATCTATCAGCTTCAGTTAGCAGCAGTAGCGAAGGAATCGCTCGATCGGGTTCAGTTAACAGCCATCGATTGATCGCTCGGGTTCAGTAACGCATAGCCTACAGTGTAATCGCTCGGGTTCAGTTAGATCCCAACGCCTCGCACCCACGCGCGTGCGTGTATGAGAGAAACGCGCATCACTCGGCCCCGACCACCCACCGTAACCGGGAACACCCCGATATTTTCCTCGCCCTCGCTTCTACCACGGTTTTTTCGTCATGGACGGCCCGAAGAATGTCATGCAGCTGCGTCTCCGGGCCGCCCAGGACGAAAAGCCCATTTTCTGTCATGATTTTTTGTCATAGAAGTAGGACCCCACCACATCTATGATGATACCGGGTTTTGTCACAATTATCGTCATAGAAGTGTCATAAGTATGACAGAAAAAAATTCGTTTGGCCCAAAATGTCACGGATGTGTCTTTTTTTTGTAGTGTACCTTTGTACTTCAGTTAATTCAGCCATCCGTTGAGCCATCAGCAGGGCAGAACAAGCGAAGGAAGACAAGCCCCGGCAAGTACCTTCCCGCCGAGCTCCCAGGAGCTGCCGGCAAGGAGGTTGCTAGGTACCCCAAGCTTGCCAAGGGGCAACCACCTCCGGCAGGGCCTCAGGCCCTAGCCGTAGAGGCAGTTGTCCCTACAGCCGAAGATGAGCCTTTAGTCCTCACCGTCGAGCCCCAGGCTCCGGCATGGGCACAGCACACCGTTCGTTTCCTCCAAACAGGGGAACTCCCTGAGGAACAGGAAGAAGCAGAAAGAGTGGCCTGTAGGTCCAACATGTACCAGTTTGTGGATAATACCCTATACAGAAGGAGGCCAAACGGCGTGAAGCTGAAGTGCCTTCCTCAAGAGGACGGACTGGAGCTGTTGGCAGAGATACATGGAGGCATATGTGGCTCCCACATAGGGTCGAGAGCTCTTGCCGGCAAGGCATTCCGGCAAGGTTTCTTTTGGCCCACAACCCTCCAGGATGCAGCTGCACTAGTAACCAAGTGTGAAGCATGTCAGTTCCATTCAAAGAAGCTTCATCAACCAGCTCAAGCCCTTCAAACAATCCCTCTCTCCTGGCCATTTTCGGTCTGGGGGCTCGACATACTGGGCCCCTTCCCCCATGCTGTCGGGGGCTTTGAGTACTTGTATGTCGCAATCGACAAGTTCACAAAGTGGCCTGAAGTGGAAGCAGTGAGGAAGGTGACAGCACAGTCAGCCGTCAAGTTCTTCAAGGGGCTAGTTTGCCGTTTTGGTGTGCCAAACAGGGTCATCACTGACAACGGCACGCAGTTCACAAGCCGCACCTTAATGCTGTACATTCAGGACCTCGGCAGCAAGGTCTGTTTCGCTTCAGTGGCGCACCCACGGAGCAACGTCCAGGCGAAGAGGGCAAATGCTGAAGTACTGCGAGGCCTGAGGACAAAGATTTTTGACAGGCTGCGCAAGTGTGGAAGGTGCTGGATTGATGAGTTGCCGACGGTTCTTTGGTCGATCAGAACAACGCCAAATCGAGCCACCGGCCAGACACCCTTTGCACTGGTATACAGGGCAGAAGCAGTTCTCCCCACGGAACTCACATACGGGTCACCTCGAGTGCTCGCTTATGATGAGCTTGAGCAAGAGCAGTTGCGGCAAGATGACGCGACGCTCCTTGAGGACGATCGTCTTCGGGTGGCTGTGCGAGCTGCACGCTACCAACAAGCCTTGAGCCGCTACCATAGCCGCAAGGTTCATGCCCGAAGTTTTGAGGAAGGCGACCTTGTTCTTCGGCGCGTTCAGTCGGCCAAGAAGTCCAACAAGTTGACGCCGAAGTGGGAAGGCCCTTATCGGGTAATACGAGTCACCAGGCCCGGCGCAGTCCGCCTGGAGACCAAAGATGGTATTCCGGTGAGCAACTCCTGGAGCATCGAACATCTTCATAAGTTTTACCCATGAGGCGCGGTTGCTGGGCCTCCCGGCAAACCACCCTTTGTACAAGCCTTGCCAGCAAGTCATATAACCCTTTGTACAGAGCCAGGCGCAGACCCTGACCATAAATAAATGAAGCACTGGTGCCCTAAGTTTTAGCATGCATGCTAGGTTGAGTCTCCCTCTCTGTTAGGGTTGATAGTGCTCGGCGGCAGCTAACCCCTAGCATAGAGGTCGAGTGTGTGTCTTTCTGTCCTTTCCAGTCCTTTCTTTGGTTCGCAGGCTGCATAGGAGTTTCTGCCAAACCATTTGAGAGCAGGGAGACGGACCGACATCCTCGACCCCGGCGAGCCATTGCCAAGGTGCTGCAGATTCAAGTATCCGACCACAGCAAGCCAAGGTTGCCGGGGGCTGCAGATTCAGATAAGTCTTTTATCCCCTGTTATGCACTTCCGTATGGGACTTGGACGTATGAAACCTCGTTTATTCCTGGGCCACCATGCTCCCCCTTTCCCGTGCCCAAGAACTCTTCTTTGGGCCAGAACTTGGTTGTAGTTGCGGTGACAAGGAAACAAACGAAGGGCCTAATCCTACTTCGCCCCTGCCTCCGCCAAGAGCGTGAGTATGGTCAAGCTATGAAGTGGGAGGACGACAAGGCCTGTTGCCGGGCAACGATGTTTATCTTAAAAATAACAAGGATTCATTCCTTGGCATGGGCCTCGCTCACACACAAAAAACCCGGCAAGCACCCTTCTTCATTAATACGTTGCAAACAAGTACAATTCATACGGAATGTAAACATGAGCAAGGGGATTACAAGGTTTAAATCTGACAAGTGCCCGCAGGCTTAAGGACTAAAAAGAAGATAAGATGCCCGTAATCCCTTTCTTGCCCCTCTCCCCAGGAAGCAGACCAGGACAAACAGGAGGGCAAAAGAAGCGCCTAGGCGAGGTACGAGCAGCAAAAGACACCAAGAGAAGGCTGGTGATGATGGTGCTGGGGAAGAAGCTGAAAGATGAGGCAGCGGGCCGGTAATACGCGACGAAGGCGTCGGTGCCATCATACTCCGAGTTGACGGCCCGCCACCCGCCTTCTTCGTCTTCCCCAGCCCTCCAGCGCCAACCGCCAGAAGCAGCGGCCCTGAAAAGTTCAAGGAGCTGGCGATGCAGATGATGGTGCTGCCGGCGTCGCCCAGGGACGGTGTATCCGACGCCTAGTCGGACCCGTCATCCTCCCGCCCGCTACCCTCGTCGTCGCTGTCGCTATCCTCCTCGTCACTATCGCCCGAGGAGGAGCTTTCGTCATCGGTTGAGCTCTCCGCACAGCACCCTAGCCTATGTCCCGAGCGCCCGAAGACCTTGACAGAGAGTAGGTCGCTCTCCGCTAGCCTGAAGTAGAGGACGTGCCCATCCATTAAGCAATGGGCACGTGCGAAGGTTTTCCAGCCCTGACGAAGGAGCATCACATGAGGGGCGGGGAACCTTGTGTTCACCCACATGTCGCCGTGGCAACATCCCTTCATGTGAAGCCTCAACCTCGGTGGCCGGTCGATCTCCAGCACCCTCACAAACACCTCGGGGAGGCGAAGGTGGCAGCGCGGTGGCTCGCGCAGCTACAGGATGAACTCCAGCGCCGTGTCCCCGACATGGCCGCTCGACAAAGCAGGAGGAGACGGTGGAGGAGATGGTGACGGAGATGGAGACGATGCGGTGTCCCCCTTCCACGCCCGCCTCTGCCTCAACCGCCACGCCGACCGCCACCCCGTCCGGCGCCTCTTCCTCGAGCATGGCCTTCACCTTGGGCGTCCGGCTCTTCCTTGACCACCGTAGCTCTCTGGCGGGAGGAAGACCTGGTCGCCTCCGCAGAAGAACGGCCGCGACCACGCCCTCTTGCCATGGCGGTGGATGGAAAATGGAGACGAAGGGGAGACGCGAGGAGATGCTCCTCCTCCTCCTGGGTCCCCTTTTTATAGCTAAGCGGGGAAGGCTAAAAGACTGGCTCTACGCCTCTGAAGAGCCCGATCCGGTTCGGCTCATTAAGTGGTAACGAGCAAGGCCATCGACCACCCTCCACGCCCAATCAAAGGCGCGTAAGTATCGGCCACCGCGCGCCTTCCCATATCCCCTGTGTCTGTCACCTACCCCATGTCGTGCATGCGGCGTACGTGGCGCAAGGGGCAGGCATAGTGGGAAACGTGGAACAACGGTTCCAAGGCAGAGAGAGTAAATGAGCAGCGGCTCTGCAGTTTTAAAGGGGCACACAAGCCGCCTCTTTACTATTCACCACGGGATGACGCGAGCATGCTGCGGTCATCCCACGCGCGACCCCCGCGTCACGCATTCAACGCGGGTCGTGGGGAAGCGCAACTGGCAGGGGAGTTACTGCAGTAAAAACTCTGCCTCGCGTACCTGTGCACCGTTCTAGCCCTGGCCCAACAATGCTCTGCGCTTATGTGTGGCCCAGGCCCGGGGGCTCCTGTCGGTGTACAAAAGTAGGGGTCCTTTTTGTACCCCTTTACTTGTGCGCGGGCAGTCGCAGCCACACGCCCGTGGCCACACTCGGCAGGGCAGAAGAGGCAAGGATGCAAGACTACCAGAGCCGTGCTCAAGACCAAAAGCACGAAGAGCAGAGGGGCGAGGTGAAACTCCCCCGGCAAGGCCCTTGCCGGGGCAGCCTTCACGGCCCCGGCAAGAGCCTTGCCGGGGCAACTTGCCCAACACCAACGAGGCCGCCACCCTTGAGCCTGAGGGTTCCGACGCCATCAACCACATTGGGACTAAGGCTCGGGAGGCGCCTCCATGGAGGCATGCAGATCTTTGTGAAGACAAAGGGCCTGCGAGGCCTAGGAAGGAACCAGAAAACAAGACAGCAGCAAGGCTCCTTGCCGAGGATGCCCACGAGGCCCCGGCAAGGCTCCTTGCCGAGGATGCCCATGAGTCCCTGGTAAGGCTCCTGCCGAAGAAACCCACAAGGCCCCGGCAAGACTCTTGCCGAGGGCGCCCACAAGACCCCGGCAAGACCCTTGCCGGGAATATCAGCGAGACCGCGGCAAGGCCTTGCCGCCCCGTCGCCGCTCCAGCTCAGCAGCCGGCCCACCAACCAAGCAGGTACCCGCGTGGTAGTACGTGGCTCCTAAGCCAACTAGTCAAGCACCTACGTGGTGGCATGCAGATCTTCATGAAGACCCTGCCACCACGCCAGCTCAGCAGCCTGCCAGCCTACATGGCGTTGCATGCCTCGTTGGCCTGGACGCGTGTCAGAGCAAGGTGAAGGGGCGACGGGCGGGACGGGCTTCGTTACCGTCCCCGATAAAGTAGGGGGACACCTAAGTAGCGCATTTGATGTGTTTTGTCCTACGGTGCCAGAGATAAACTCGACTAACTGTACAACTTTCCACCTCCTGTGTGCCACTGTGGCAGCCCCTTTGACTATAAAAGGAGGCCCGCTGCGTACTGAGAGAGGATTCAGACTTTTTGGACCCTACACGCTTTGTAGCTAGTCCAAGAACACCTGATAAATGCAAGCCAGCAGGAGTAGGGTATTACGCATCACTTGCGGCCCAAACCTGGATAAACCTCTCGTGTTGATCTCTTAAACCACTCTTTCCACAGCTGCGCGCCCGCCGACCGTAGAAGGGATTCCCCATGATCCCATAGGTGTTGTTTCCATCAACAGCTTTGGGACTAATTTTCATGTGTTGCTTTTTATAAGCTCAAACAAATATAAGTGAAGATCATGAGCATAACAATTTTTCTTTCTCTCAAAATAATTTAAGTGAAGCAAGAGAGAATTTCTTCAAAATTTTACTAACTCTCAAATAAATCTAAGTGAAGCAAGAGAGCATTCCTCCAAAATTAACAAAGCACACCGTGCTCCAAAAGATATAAGTGAAGCACTAGAGCAAGTCCTAGCTCATAAAAGATTTAAGTGAAGCACAGAGAGCAATTCTAACAAGTCATGATATAATTTTGGCTCTCTCAAATAGGTGTGTCCAGCAAGGATTGATGACTTAAAACACAAAATAAATCAAGCAAAGACTCATATCATACAACACGCTCCAAGCAAAACACATATCATGTGAAGAATAAAAATATAGCCTCGAGTAAAATACCGATGGTCGTTAGAAGAAAGAGGGGATGCCACTCGGGGGCATCCCCAAGATTAGTTGGTTGCTCATTCTTGGATAATAGCTTGGGATGCTAGGGCATCCCCAAGCTTAGTCTCTTCTATCCTTCTTTCATCCATCGTAAGATAACCCAAAACTTGAAAACTTCAATCACACAAAACTCAACAAAACCTTTGTGAGATCCGTTAGTATAAGAAAGCAAACCACTACTATAAGTGCTGTATCAAACCAATTAATATTTTGTTTTTGTATTATATCTACTGTATTCCAACTTTTCTGTGGCAAAAACTCATCAAAGAAAACCATAGAGACATCAAAATAAGCACACAACACAAAGAAAACAGAATCTGTCAAAACAGAACAGTCTGTAGTAATCTGACTTTAGCGAATACTTCTGGAACTCCAAAAAATTCTACCAAATTAGGACGACCACGGTAATTTGTATATTAATCTTCTGCAAAAAGAATCAGGACAAAAGCTCTTTTCTGTGATTTATGAAAATTATTTTCGTGAGCACAAAGTTTCTGTCTTTTTCAGCAAGATCAAACAACTATCACCCAAGAAGATCCTAAAGGCTTTACTTGGCACAAACACTAATTAAAACATAAAAAACACAATCATACCAGTAGCATAATTGTGTAAACACTCAAGAATAGAAAGCAAAAATAAATTTTATTCATTGGGTTGCCTCCCAACAAGCACTATAGTTTTACGCCCTTAGCTAGGCATAATATTTCGACGATGCTCACACGGAAGATAATAATTGAAACACAAAGAGAGCATCATGAAACATGTGACAAATACATTTAAGTCTAACATACTTCCTATGCATAGGAATTTTATAAGCAAACAAATTATCAAGATAAGCAAAAACTAGCATATGTAAGGAAGAAGAATAAATCATTGACAATCTCAACATGAAGAAAGGTAATTTAGTAACATGAAAATTTCTACAACCATATTTTCCTATCTAATAATAATTATATGTAAGATCATAATAAAATTAAATAATGTAACTATCATATAAATTTTTCTCTTTATGATCCACATGCATGCAAAGTTGACACTCTTCCAAAATAGTGGGATTATTTTTAGCTAAAGTTGACACTCTTGCAAACCCACTTTCAATATTATCGCAAACATATTCATCATGAGGCTTAAATAAATTTTCAAGATCATAAGAAACATTATCACCCCAATCATGATCATTGCAATAAGTAGCGGACATAACAAAACAAGCATCCCCAAGCTTGGGGATTTGCATATTATTAGCATAATTGACATTAATAGAATTTATAGTAAAATTATTGCAACCATGCTTTTCATTCAAGGAGCTAGCATGAATCACTACATAAATTTCTTCATCACAATTTTCAGATTCACAAATCTCAAGCAAAACTTCATAAAGATAATATAGTGCACTCAACTCACTAGCAATTGGTTCATCATGATTGGATCTTTTAAAAAGATTAGCAAGTGGATGGGAATCCATAACAATAGATTTTTTAGCAAGCAAAGATGCAAGCATATAAAAGGCACATGGCAACACGAGCAAACAAAAGATTTGACGAGAAAAAGGCGAACGAAAGAGAGGGCGAATAAAACGGCAATTTTTTGTGAAGTGGGGGAGAGGAAAACGAGAGGCAAATGGAAAATAATGTAAATTGCGAGGAGATGAGATTTGTGATTAGGAACCTGGTATATGTTGAAGATCCTCCCTGGCAACGGCGCCAGAAATTCCTTTTGATCGCTCTCTGACTATAGCGCCAGAAAAGCTCCTGTCTGCCAGGACCACGTCGGTATTTCCCCAAAGAGGAAGGGATGATGCAGCACAGCGACGGAAGGTATTTCCCACAGTGAAGAAACCAAGGTTATCGAACCAGTAGGAGAACCAAGCAACACAACGTAAACAGCACCTGCACACAAATAACAACACCTCGCAACCCGACGTGTTAAAGGGGTTGTCAATCCCTTTCGGGTAACGATGCCAGAAAATTGTAGTAGATTGAAATAATAGACCGCAAATAAAATAAAGTGCAGCAAAGTATTTTTGTATTTTTGGTTTAATAGATCTGAATAAAAAATGCAAAGGAAAAATAGATCGCAAGCAATTATATGAGGAAGAAGACCCGGGGGCCGTAGGTTTCACTAGTGGCTTCTTTCGTGAAAGATAGAAAACGATGGGCAAACAAATTACTGTTGGGCAATTAATAGAACTTCAAATAATTATGAAGATATCCAGGCAATGATCATTACATAGGCATCACGTACAAGATTAGTAGACCGACTCCTGCCTGCATCTACTACTATTACTCCACACATCGACCGCTATCCAGCATGCATCTAGTGTATTAAGTTCATGGAAAAACGGAGTAATGCAATAAGAACAATGACATGATGTAGACAAGATCCATTTATCTATTGCGTAGATATAGATCTTGTCTTTTTATCCTTAGTAGCAACGATGCATACGTGTCGGTTCCCTTTCTGTCACTGGGATCAAGCACCGTAAGATCAAACCCACTACCACGCACCTCTTCCCATTGCAAGATAAATAGATCAAGTTGGCCAAACAAAACCCAAATATCAGAGATGAAATACGAGTCTATAAGAGATCATGCATATAAGAGATCAAAGAAACTCAAATAACTTTCATGGATATAAAAAGATATAACTGATCATAAACTCGAAGTTCATCAGATCCCAACAAACACACCGCAAAAAAGAGTTACATCATATGGATCTCCAAGAGACCATTGTATTAAGAATTCAGCAAGAGAGAAAGCCATCTAGCTACTAATTACGGACCCAAAGGTCTACAAAGAACTACTCACGCATCACCGGAGAGGCACCAATGGAGGTGGTGAACCCCATCTGAGATGGTGTCTAGATTGGATCTGGTGGTTCTAGACTCTGCGGCGGCTGGATGAATATTTCGTCGACTCCCCTAGGGTTCTAGGATTTTTGGGGTATTTATAGAGCAAAGAGGCAGTCCGGGGGCACCCGAGGTGGGCACAACCCACCAGGGCGCGCCTGGGCCTCCTGGCGTGCCCTGGTGTGTTGTCCCCTCCTCGGGACTCCCCCCAGGTGCAACCAGGGCCCAACTTCTTCCTTTTGGTCCATAAAAAATCATCGTGAAGTTTTGTTGCATTTGGACTCCGTCTGATATTGATTTCCTGCGATGTAAAAAACATGGAAAAACAGCAACTGGCACTTGGCACTATGTCAATAGGCTAGTACCAAAAATGACTATAAAATGATTATAAAACATCCAAGATTGATAATAAAACAGCATGGAACAATCAAAAATTATAGATACATTGGAGACGTATCAACGGTACCCGAGGATTCGGCTAGCCGTGGAGTGTGATTGTTGGTGGAGGGGGAGTAAACCTTTACTTTTATCGCTTCGGAACCGCCACTAATGTGTTTAGCATGGAAGATATCGATAACTAATGGTCGCGAAGTAAACAGGAATGGTGCATTTCTTGAAATTTAATTTACCTCTACTTTAAAAACTGAGCTCTGGCACCGCTGCAAATCCCTGCTTCCCTCTGCGAAGGGACTATCTATTTAATTTTATGTAATTATGTTGAGTCGTCACCTTCTCAAATAAGCGCCAGATTCTGAGAGCACTATTGTCATCCTCATGCATTGTGTATAGTTAATGTTGGATGCATCATGACTGGATCTTTTCTACCATGAATTACAATGTTTAGTCACTGCTTGAACTTTGGAGGTGCTCTGCATTTATGTTTTGCGGTCTTAGAAAGGGCTAGCGAGATACCACTGTTGTCATATTATATCATGATTATTTTGAGATATTTCATTATTGCTCGCTAGTTGATTATGTCATTGATATGAGTTAATATAATTTTTAAGAATTATTGTTGACATGGTTAGTTATAATCTTTGCTGAAAACCTGGGTGCTACTTAAGCTTATTTATGTAAACAAGAGCAAAATAGTTGGTAAAAGTTTTTCTTTTCCACTTTCAGTTTATCAACTTAATTGCTTGAGGACAAGCAAATGTTTAAGCTTGGGGGAGTTGATACGTCTCTGTCGTATCTACTTTCCCTAATGCTTTTCCTCTTATTTTGGACTCTAATTTGCATGATTTGAATGGAACTAACCCAGACTGACGCTATTTTCAGCAGAACTACCATGGTGTTATTTTTGTGCAGAAATAAAAGTTCTCGGATTGGAACGAAACTTTGTGGAGAATTTTTATGCAATAAAAGAAAAATACTGGAGCCAAGAACCACCGGAGGGGGGTCCTGGGTGAGCACAACCCACCACGACACCCCCCCTCAGGCACGCCCAGGTGGGTTGCGCCCACCTGCTGGCCCCGTAGACCCTGAGTCCAACTCCATAAATACCTATTTTTCCAGAAAAAATCAGGGAGGAAGAATTATCTCGTATCACGAAGCCGCCGCCACCTCCTGTTCTTCATTGGGAGGCCAGATCTGGAGTCTGTTTGGGGCTCCGAAGAGGGGGGATCTTCGATCTTCGTCATCACCAACCCTTCCTCATCGCCAATTCCATGATGCTCTCCCCACCGGGAGTGAGTAATTCATTCGTAGGCTCGCTGGTCGGTGAGGAGTTGGATGATATTCATCATGTAATCGAGTTAGGTTTGTTTGGGCTTGATCCCATGTATCCATTATGTTATGAGATTAATGTTGATATGACTTTGCCATGCTTAATGCTTGTCACTTTGGGCCCGGGTGCCATGATTTCAGATCTGAACCGTTTATGTTATCACCATTATATCCATGTTCTAGATCTGATCTCAAGTTATAGTCACCTACTACGTGTTATGATCCGGCAACCCCGGAGTGACAATAGTCGGGACCACTCCCGGTGATGACCGTAGTTTGAGGAGTTCATGTATTCACCGTGTGTTAATGCTTTGTTCCGGTTCTCTATTAAAAAGAGGCCTTAATATCCCTTAGTTTCCAATAGGAGCCCGCTGCCACGGGAGGGTAGGACAAAAGATGTCATGCAAGTTCTTTCCATAAGCATGTATGACTATTTACGGAATACATGCCTACATTATATTTATGAGTGGAGCTAGTTTTGTATCGCCCTAGGTTATGACTGTTATATGATGAATATCATCCAACGAATCTACCGATCCAATGCCGAAGATTTTCCTACATATTGATCTTGCTAAATTACTACTGCTACTGTTACACTTGCTACAAAATCACTGCTACCACTGTTACCATTACTATTGTTGTTGCTACTACTATCAAAACTAGCATACTACTGTGCTACTGATCACTTTGCTGTAGATAATTAATCTCTAGGTGTGGTTGAATTGACAACTCAGTTGCTAATACTTGCAAATATTCTTTGGCTCCCCTTGTGTCAAATCAATAAATTTGGGTTGAATACTCTACCCTCGAAATCTGTTGCGATCCCCTATACTTGTGGGTTATCAGACCCCCGCAACTTTCTTGACCTTGTCCTCCTTAGTAGCTTCTTTTGGTTCTTCTCACCTTAGCTCCATCTTCAGCAGCCAAGCATCGCCTTCTACGTTGTTGGAGGAGGGAGAAGACATGATGCATGGCTTGATAGATCTGACAGAAAAAATAACACGAAACAAGAACAGGGGATTTCTCCGTGATGTGGTTGTCAAATCATCCAGGGTTATATATAAAGATTTTTTATCTTGCAAAACAAGTATACGGAAGGAAAACGGAGTCGAGAAGGTGCCCGAGGGGCGCACTACCCATCAGGACGCCCCAGGTGGGGCAGGCACGCCCTGGTGTCTTGTGGGAACTTGGGTTGCCTTCCTGGTTGTTTCTTATTTTTCTATTTTTTTCTAATATTCCAAAACTGACATAAAATATTTTTGCGGATTTTTTGGAGGCTGTTCACTTACCGTATCACGTACCTTGCTACTTCTTGAGCTTGCGTTGGTTTTTCCCTTGAAGAAAAAAGGGTGATGCAACAAAGTAGAGATAAGTATTTCCCTTAGTTTGAGAACCAATGTATCAATCTAGTAGGAGACAACGCACAAATCACCAATACCTGCACAAACAATCAAACAATTTGCACCCAACGCGATAAAGGGGTTGTCAATCCCTTCACGGTTACTTGCAAAAGTGAGATCTAATGGAGATAGATGAAACTAAAAAAAGATAAAGTAAATATTTTTGGGTTTTTTGGTTTATAGATCGAAAAGTAAAAGATTGCAAAATAGTAGATCAGAAACTTATATGATGGAAAATAGACCCGGGGGCCATAGGTTTCACTAGAGGCTTCTCTCAAGATAGCAAATAAGACGGTGGGTGAACAAATTACTGTCGAGCAACTGATAGAAAAGCGCAAAGTTATGACGATATCTAAGACAATGATTATGAAATATAGGCATCACATCCGTGTCAAGTAGACCGAAACGATTATGCATCTACTACTATTACTCCACACATCGACCGACTCCTGCCTGCATCTAGAGTATTAAGTTCATGAAGAACAGAGTAACACATTAAGTAAGATGACATGATGTAGAGGAATAAACTCAAGCAATATGATGTAAACCCCATCTTTTTATCCTCGATGGCAACAATACAATGCGTTCCTTGCTGCCCCTACTTCACTGGGAAAGGACACCGCAAGATTGAACCGAAAGCTAAGCACTTCTCCCATTGCAAGAAAAACCAACCTAGTTGGCCAAACCAAACTGATAGTTCGAAGAGAATGACAAAGATACCAAATCATGCATAAAAGAATCCAGAGAAGATTCAAATAATACTCATAGATAAGCTGATCATAAATCCACAATTCATCGGATCTCGACAAACACACCGCAAAAGAAGATTACATCGGATAGATCTCCAAGAACATTGAGGAGAACATGGTAATGAGAATCAAAGAGAGAGAATAAGCCATCTAGCTACTAGCTATGGACCTGTAGGTCTGTGGTAAACTGCTCACACTTCATTGGAAGGGCAATAGAGTTGATGTAGAAGCCCTCCGTGATCGAATCCCCCTCCGGCAGGATGCTGGAAAAGGCCCCTAGATGGGATCTCGCGGGAACAGAAGGTTGCGGCGGTGGAAAAGTGTTTTCGTGGATACTTCTGGTGGTTTGGGAATATATGTGAATATATAGGCCGAAGAATTAGGTCAGGGGAGTCATGAGGGGCCCACAAGGTAGGGGGTGCGCCCTACCCCCTAGGCGCGTCCCCCTGTGGCCGCCTCGTGGCTCTTCTGACTTGATCTCCAAGTCTCTGGGGTGTCTTCTGGTCCAAGAAAAATCATTGCGAAGGTTTTATTCCATTTGGACTCCGTTTGGTATTCCTTTTCTGCGAAACTCAAAAACAAGGAAAAAAAAGAAACTGGCACTGGGCTCTAGGTTAATAGGTTAGTCCCAAAAATAATATAAAATAGCATATTAATGCATATAAAACATCCAAAACAGATAATATAATAGCATGGAACAATTAAAAAATATAGATACGTTGGAGACGTATCATACCTCTTCCTTTTTTAGGGTTCTAGAGTGTTCTGCAAGGTTTCTTTTATGTGTCCCTCCAGTGTCATGGTTTGTATAATGTTAGTTTCGACATTAATAGGCATACCTGAAATATAGTGTTTAATTCTTTGTCCATTGACCACCTTCGGGTTAGTACCTTTGGCATTATTAATCTTGATAGCTCCAGAGCGATGAACTTCTTCGATGATATATGGTCCTTCCCATTTGGAAAGAAGTTTTCCCGCAAAAAATCTAAAACGAGAATCGTACAATAGAACATGTTCACCAACTTTGAATTCCCGCTTTTGGATTCTTTTGTCATGCCATCTTTTAACTTTTTCTTTAAATAGTTTGGCATTTTCATAAGCTTGGGTTCTCCATTCATCTAGTAAGATAATATCAAATAACCTCTTTTCACCAGCAAATTTGAAATCACAATTGAGTTCTTTAATTGCCCAATATGCTTTATGTTCTAACACAAGAGGCAAATGGCAAGCTTTTCCATAAACCATTTTATATGGAGACATACCCATAGGATTTTTATAAGTTGTTCTATAGGCCCAAAGTGCATCGTCAAGTTTCTTAGACAAATTCTTAGGAGACCTATTGACAGTTTTTTGTAATATTAATTGTATTTCCCTATTGCTAAGTTCAACTTGACCACTAGATTAAGGATGATAGGGTGATGCAATTCTATGGTTAACATCATACTTAGCAAGCATTTTACGGAAAGCACCATGAATAAAGTGTGAACCACCATCGGTCATTAAATATCTAGGGACTCCAAACCTTGGGAAAATAACTTCTTTAAGCATTTTAATGGAGGTGTTATGATCAGCACTGCTAGATGGAATAGCTTCTACCCACTTAGTGACATAATCAACAGCAACCAAAATATGTGTATACCCATTAGGGAAGGAAAAGGTCCCATATAATCAAAGCCCCAAACATCAAATGGTTCAACAACAAGTGAATAATTCATAGGCATTTCTTGACGCTTGCCAATATTACCAATTCTTTGACATTCATCACAAGATAAGACAAACTTACGGGCGTCTTTGAAAAGAATAGGCCAATAAAAACCAGATTGTAATATCTTATGGGCAGTTCTATCTCCCGCATGATGTCCTCCGTAGGATTCAGAGTGACATTTCCATAGGATTTGTTCCTGTTCATGCTCAGGTACACAACTTCTAATAATGCCATCTACCCCTTCTTTATAAAGTTGTGGGTCATCCCAAAAGTAATGTCTTAAGTCATAAAAGTTTTTTTTTCTTTTGTTGGTATGTGAAACTAGGTGGTATAAATTTAGCAACAATGTAACTAGCATAGTCAGCATACCAAGGAGTGTTATGAGAAGCATTTGTTACAACTAGTTGTTCATCAGGAAAACTATCATCAATAGGTAGTGGGTCATCAAGAATATTTTCTAACCTAGACAAGTTATCAGCTACGGGGTTCTCAGCTCCTTTCCTATCAGTAATATGCAAGTCAAATTCCTGAAGCAAAAGAACACACCTAATGAGTCTAGGTTTAGCATCTTTCTTTTCCATAAGATATTTAATAGCAGCATGATCGGTGTGAACAATTACTTTGGAATCAACAATGTAAGATCTGAATTTATCACAAGCAAACACAACTGCTAAAAAATCTTTCTCAGTAGTAGCATAATTTCTTTGGGCACTGTCTAGAGTTTTACTAGCATAATGGATAATATTTAATTTCTTATCAACTCTTTGTCCTAGAACAACACCAACAACATAATCACTAGCATCACACATAATTTCAAAAGGTAAGTTCCAATCAAGTGGTTGAATAATAGGTGCAGAAGTTAAAGCTTTCTTAAGTGTTTCAAAGGCTTCTACACAATCATCATCAAAAATAAATGGAACATCCTTTTGTAAAAGATTAGTAAGAGGCCTAGAAATTTTAGAGAAGTCTTTAATGAACCTCCTATAGAAACCAGTATGGCCGAGGAAACTACGAGTACCTTTAATGTCGTTAGGACATGGCATTTTCTCAATTGCATCAACTTTAGCTTTATCCACCTCAATACCTCATTCAGAAATTTTATGCCCCAAGACAATGGCTTCATTAACCATAAAGTGGCACTTTTCCCAATTCAAGACAAGATTAGTTTGTTCACATCTCTGCAAAACTCGATCAAGGTTGCTTAAGCAATTATCAAAAGAAGTTCCGCAAATGGAAAAATCATCCATAAAAACCTCAACAATCTTTTCACAAAAATCAGAGAATATAGCAGTCGTACATCTTTGAAAGGTAGCAGGTGCATTACATAAACCAAAAGGCATACGTCTATAAGCATAAGTTCCAAAAGGACAAGTAAAGGTGGTTTTCTCTTGATCAGGTTGTGAAAACAGGTATTTGAGAGAAACCAGAATATCCATCAAGAAAACAAAAGTGTGTATGCTTAGATAGTCTTTCTAACATTTTATCAATGAAAGACAGAGGGTAATGATCTTTTCTAGTAGCTTTATTTAATTTTCTAAAGTCAATTACCGTTCTATAGCCAGTCACTATTCTTGTGGAATAAGTTCACTTTTATCATTAGGAACAACAGTAATACCTCCTTTCTTAGGGACACAATGAACATGACTTACACATCTACTATCAGTTATGGGATAGATTATACCTGCTTCCAGAAGTTTTAGTATTTCAGTTCTTACCACTTCCTTCATCTTAGGATTCAATCGTCGTTGGTGATCAACAACGGGTTTAGCACCAGGTTCCATATTAATCTTGTGCTAACAGAGAGTGGGACTAATGCCATTAAGATCATCAAGAGTATATCCAATAGCAGCACGGTGCTTCCTCAGAATTTTTAATAATCTCTCTTCTTCGTGTTCTGAAAGGATATCACTAATAATAACAGGATATATCTTTTTCTCATCAAGATAAGCATATTTTAAAGTGTCAGACAATTGCTTTAATTCAAACACAGGATCACCTTTAGGTGGAGGAGGACCTCCTAGAGTTTCAATAGGCAAATTGTGTTTAAGGAGAGGTTGTTGTTCGAATAATTTTTTATCTATTTCATTTCTTTCATGCAAGTGCATATCATTTTCATGGTCTAGCAAATATTGTTCTAGTGGATAAGTAGGAGGTACGGCAATAGAATAAAGACCAATTATTTCATCCTTACTAGGAAATTCTTTATAATGAGGTTGTCTATAAAACTTAGAAAAATTAAACTCATGAGACACATCACCAAAATTAACACTGACAGTTTCTTTATGGCAATCTATCTTAGCATTAACAGTGTTCAAGAAAGTTCTACCAAAAATTATGGGACAAAAATCATCTTGTGGGGAACAAGAACTAGAAAATCAGTAGGGTATTTTATTTTCCCACACAAGACTTCAACATCTCTAACAATCCCAAGCGGTGTGATGGTATCTCTATTAGCAAGTTTAATAGTGAAATTTATGTCTTCTATTTCAGCGGGTGCTATATCATTCATAATTTCTTGGTATAGAGTAAAAGGGATAGCACTCACACTAGCACCCAAGTCACATAAACCATGATAGCAATGATCTCCTATTTTAACTGAAACAACACGCATTCCCACAACAGGTTTGTTCTGATCTTTAGTGTCGAGTTTGGCAATTCTAGCAGCTTCATGACAAAAGTAAATAACATGCCCATCAATATTTTTGACCAAAATATCTTTAACCATAGAAACACTAGGTTCTACTTTGATTTGTTCAGAGGGTTTAGGTGCTTTAATATTACTTTTGCGAACCACTGTTGACACCTTAGCATGTTCCTTTACCCTAACAGGGAAAGGTGGTTCTTCAATATAAGTAGTAGGCACAACTGGATCAACATTATAAATGATAGTTTCATCTCTAACTATAACCGGTTCTTTAATTTCTTATTTAATAGGGGGTGATATTTAAACCACTTCTCTTTAGGGAGATCAACACGAGTAGCAAATGATTCACAAAAAGAGGCTACTATCTCAGAGTCAAGTCCATATTTAGTGCTAAACTTGTGAAAAGCACCGGTATTCATAAAAGATTTAGCACAATCAAACTCAAGCTTAATACCTGACTCTTTACCTTCGTCGAGTTCCCAATCTTTAGAGTTGTGTTTAATTCTTTCTAAAAGATCCCACCTGAATTCAATAGTCTTCTTCATAAAAGAACCAACATAAGGAGTATTGAGTATATATGGATTGATCATCACGAGAAAGCCGAGCATAAAAATTATGAATGATAATTTCTCTCAAGAGCTCATGATTGGGGCATGAATATAACATTGACTTAAGCCTCCCCCAAGCTAGAGCGATTGTCGGAGTAAATGACCACGGGTAGCCTCATTAGCCCCCCATGGAATTTCAAGACATCGGGGCAAGCTGCGCCCCTCACGCCTCCAGGAAGCACGGCCGCCTTCCTGGGCCGGCTGGTCCAAGAGGCCGGCTGCTAGAAGGCGGCAAGACCACAGAAGGCGGCCACGAGGGGGCCGACTCCTAGCATGCGGCCCCTCGTCCCCTCAAAGTCTGCACCCCATTACCACGACGAGACGGGGCGTGGCTACAGTGTAACCTGCCACCCCCGAATCCAAGGCGGATCGTGGCCACAGTGCGGCGTACCAGGCGGACACCCCTCGCCTAGCGCGGCACTGTTGCCACGCAGCCCATGACATCACCTACGCTAGAGGGAGCCACGCTCCCACGACGGGCAGTCGGTACGGCCCGCAGGCGGTGGGGCCTACCTGTCCGTGAGCCACCAGAAGGCGGCGAACCCCAAGCAGGCGGCAACAAGGGTGGGCCGACTCCTAGCAGGCGGCCCTTCTCCCCCTTGGAGTCTGTGTGCCATTAACCAGATGAGACGGGGAGTGGCTACAGTGAGCGCCCGCCAGGCGGCGGGACTGTAGCCACGCTCCCCCCGACAAAGCCTCCATCATCGAGGGTGAGGCTACAGTATAAAGCAGTCCACATGGCCCGCAGGCGGCGGACCCTACCTGTCGGCCGAGATCACGGCAGCCGGCGGGCCCCAGCAGCCGGCGGAGAAGCCGGCGTCCAGAGACACTGACAGCCGGGTCCTACACCCAGCTGGATTACCATTGTACCCCTAGGGGTGTGCCTATATAAACCCCCCAGGCTTCCCCATGCAAGGGGTTCACAACCCTAGAGATCAGATACACCACATAGAGAGAGGAGTAGAGCTAGCCTTGCCCTTCTTCCTCCTCTAGCCAAACAGCTCAAGGAGCAACCTTGTAGCCACTTGTTGAGATAGGATCATGCGGAGACCCCGCAGAGCAGGACTAGGGGTGTTATCTCCGAGGAGAGCCCCGAACCTGGGTAAGATTCGCAGGCGTATGCGGTCTCGCTCACTCCCGCTTCTAGAGCCCGGTGACGTACTCTTGTCCCCATCCATGCTAAGGCACCCCCCGGCATATGTCGCACGATATCCCCGACATTTGGCGCCCACCATGGGGCAAGGTGCACTGTCGTCCGGAGACATGTTCTGGACGGGAACCCTCTTCCTTCCTGGAGAGCGCAGCCAGCCCGGCACGCCCGATGGCATTTGCGTCGATGCGCTGTGCGGCGCGGAAGCCGCTTGCGATGCAAGCTGCCTCGTTGATCTCATCGGCGGGATCCGCCTCTCCGACGAGCCTGTGCCCGACGCGGGCGAGCTGCCTCATCGACCTCCTTGGCAAGCTCACCATCTCCGACGAGCCCGCCTCCTTGGCAAGCTTACTTTCTCCTTCACGAGGCCAAAAATTATATATATAATTCCGATCACGATGAACTAGATGCATAGGATAAAACTTCTGGTGAAATTCCAATTTCAATCAATTCGAGTTCAATGATCCAATATCATCGCATAGCCTATACCACGTCAATGCTTTTCCCTTCAAATATAAAGGGAAACCTTCTTCTTAACTTTATCTCCGGGTAAACCTGCAAGCTTAAACAATCCACAAATTTCATCCACATGTATCAAATGCATATCGGGATGTTTTGTTCCGTCTCCTGCATAAGGATTAGCTAGCAGTTGTTCTATCATACCCGACAGAATTTCACAACTAATATTTTCAGTAGGTGCAGTAGGTTAAGGGGCAACTCTTTGTGCTTCCGGTCGTGGTGAAGATACCCCGAACAAACCCCTCAAAGGATTGTTTTCCATAGTAACAAGTGGCAATAAATTTCAGCATGCAATATAATATTTTCCTTACCGGTTTCCACTTACCAAGAGCGCTTCACTCCCCGGCAATGGCCCCAGAAAAGAGTCTTGATGACCCACAAGTATAGGGGATCAATCATAGTCCTTTCAATAAGTAAGAGTGTTGAACCCAACGAGGAGCCGAAGGAAATGACAAGTGGTTTTCAGCAAGGTAATTTCTGCAAGCACTGAAATTGTCGGTAACAGGTAGTTTGATAGTAAGATAATTTGTAACAAGTAACAATAATAACAATAAGTGCAGCAAGGTAGCCCAATCCTTTTTATGGCAAAGGACAGGCCAGTACGGTCTCAGATAATAAGTAAAACATTCTTAAGGGCACACGGGGATTTCATCTAGTCACTTTCATCATGTTGATTTGATTCGCGTTCACTACTTTGATAATTTGATATGTGGGTGGGCCGGTGCTTGGGTGCTATTCTTACTTGAACAAGCCCCCACTTATGATTAACCCCCTCGTAAGCATCCGCAACTACGAAAGAAGTATTAAGATAAAATCTAAACAGAGCATTAAACATATGGATCCAAATCAGCCCCTTACGGAATAGCGCATAAACTAGGGTTTAAGCTTCTATCAGTCTAGCAACACATCATCTAATAACTACTCCATAATGCATTCCCTTAGGCTCAAAGATGGTGAAGTGTCATGTAGTCGACGTTCACATAACACCACTAAGGGAATCACAACATACATATCATCAAAATATCGAACGAATATCAAATTCACATGATTACTTGCAACATGACTTCTCTCGTGGCCTCAAGAACAAGGACAACTACTCACAAATAATATTCATGCTCAAGATTAGAGGGATATTAAATAGCATAATGGATCTGAACATATAATCTTCCACCAAATAAACCATATAGCATCAATTACAAGATGTAATCAACACTACTAGTCACCCACAGGTACCAATCTGAGGTTCCGGTACAAAGATTGAACACAAGAGATGACCTAGGGTTTGAGATGAGAAGGTGTTGTTGAAGATGTTGATGAAGATTGACCTCCCAAAGATGAGAGGGTTGTTGGTGACGATGGCTTCTATTTCCCCCTCTGGGAAGGAATTTCCCCCGGCGGAATTGTTCCGTCGGAGGGCAAAAGTGCTCCTGCCCAAGTTCCGCCTTGAGATGGCGGCACTCCGTCCTGAAAGTCCTGCCCTTATTTTTTCTAGGTCAAGAGACCTTTTGTACTAGAAGATGGGCACCGGAGGTGGGCCACGTGGCCCACTATTCCTCGCACGCCCTGGTGTCTTGTGGGCACCTGGCAGCCCCCCTCTGGTAGTTATTTTCTCCAATATTTATTATATATTCCAAAATAATTCTCTATAAAGTTTCAGCTTATTTGGAGATGTGCAGAATAGTTATCTCTGACATAGCTTTTTCAGGTCCAGAATTCCAGTTGCCGGTATTCTCCCTCTTTGTGTAAACCTTGCATATTATGAGAGAAAAAGCATTAGAATTACTTCACAAAGTGTTATAAAGCATAAAAACAGTATAAACAACAGTAATAAAACATGATGCAAAATGGACGTATCAAGTAACGGCTAGTATTTCCCTCGGTGAGAACCAAGGTTATCGAACCAGTAGGGGAACATAGCAAATCCTAGTAAGTAGTACCTACACACACAAGAGCAAATACTTGCACCCAATGCGGGCAAGAGGACTGTGAATCCCCTTGAACTCATTGCTTGCAAGGATTAAATCTGATAATGTTAGATAGATAAATTGGAAATTAAAATAAAAGTAAATAAATTGTAGCAAGGTATTTTTGGTTTTTGTAATATGATTAAAGTAGACTTGGGGGGCCATAGTTTTCACTTTAGGCTTCTCTCTCGTAAATATAGCATACGATGGGTAAACAAATTATTGTTGGGCAATTGATAGAAAAGCGCATAGTTATGACATTATTCATGGCAATGATCATGTATATAGGCAGTACGTCGGTGACAAGTAGACCGAACGATTCTGCATCTACTACTATTACTCCTTCGAGAGCACTTTTGTGCTTGCCTCTCTACGTATTAAGTTCCTAACAAACAGAGTAATGCATGAAGTATGATGACATAATTGAGATAGAATAAAACCAAGCAATATGATTAAACCCCGCCGTTTTACCCTTAGTAGCAACAATACAAATACATGCCTCGCTACCCCTTCTGTCACGAGGTGAGGACACTGCAAGATTGAACCCACTACAAAGCAGCTCTCCCACTGAAGATAAATCAATCTAGTTGGCCAAACCAAACAGATTGATCAGAGAGAAATACAAAGTATAACAATCATGCATAATAAAGTTCAGCAAATACTCAATTACTTTCAATGAATAATCTGATCATAAACCCACAATTCATCGGATCCCAACAAACACACCGTGAAAGAAGATTACAATGAATAGAACTCCGAGGAGAACATTGTATTGAAGATTAGAGAGAGAGAGAGAAAGAGAGAGAGAGAGGAAGAGATCTAGCTAATCGCTATGGACCCGTAGGTCTATGGTAGACTACTCACACGTCGTTGGTGGTGCAACAAGGATGATGTAGAAGCACTCCGTGATCGATCCCCCTCTGGCAAAGTAATGGAAAAGGCCTCCATATGGAATCATGGAAGAACAGAAGCTTGTAGCGGCAAAAAAATTGTTTCTGGTGGCTCTTTGTTGGTTTGGGGATTTATGGGAATTTATAGAAGTGGAATTAGGTCAAACAGAGCGGCGTGGGACCCACAAGCTCAGGTAGCATGCCCCCCTGGGTGTTGGGAAACGTAGTAAAAAACAAAACAAAAATCACGCCTACGCACACCCAAGATCAATATGAAGATGCATAATGGGCTGGGATCACGATCGTTACCGTCACTGAGTTGCAGCGGAAGAAGAACGTGTCAGTGTAGATCGTACTTGGAGTCCCTTGAACCATCGATGAACGATCTCCCATACCGCTCATGAACATCCCCTCGAACCGAAGACCGAAAGCACGGCCTCTCTACTTGGTTATAAGCATGCAACCTTCATGATCTAGCAGCGCTTCGCCGTCCAGAGCTAATCGTCACCGGAGAATTAGAGGGAGGAGATTAGAACCACGTAGGGCTTCTAATTATGAGGACAAGAGGATTAGCCTAGCTCTTATTAGTCAACTAGGACCAACAAGAACTAGAAGTAGAAGAACTAAAGGAGGCTCCAAAACTTGTATGCCCAAAGGGCACAAATCCTCATGTATATATAGGATAGAGGGGAGAGGAGGGGCTTCCACCAAGGGGGAATGAGCCCCCCTTGGTGCGCCGGCCTAAGGAGGGGAGGAGGAATCCTTCCCCTCCTCCAATTCGGCCTCCTTCACGAGGCGCCTCCCCACTTGGGCCTTTGTGGCCCAAGTTGCCTTCCACCTCTTGGTCTTTTTAGGCCCGTTGATATTAAATTCAATATAAAATAGTTCTAAATATTTTCATACCATTATATATATAATATAATATAACATCCCTGGATACATTCTCCACCTTTATATATTTATCGGTAATACCCGATATTCTCCGAAACCCTTCCGGTGACCCCTAAACGCTTTTGGATCCTCTCGGAACTATTCTGAATATCAATGAAACAATTACACAGATATATTCTCATCACTCCCGTCCTACTAACACTTAGCAGATCGTGATTACCTTAAGCTTGCGACCCCGTAGGTTCGGTAACTCATAGACACGAACGAAACTGTTCATTCAATGACCGATAGCGGGACTATGGACGTCCATATCTATCCCTATGAGCATCGAGTGAACCTATGGTTATCATGTGATGTTCCCTTTGCTTCACGATGCTTTACAAAACCAAGGATGCATCGGTATCCTCCTGAGTCAACACATGCTCACCATACCAAAATCCTCATTTTTGGCTTTGTTCTCTTTTCTCGTTGTCGTGTTCCGGCATCCCCATGATGTAGTCACCTGTGTCTGGCCAGACGATGATGGATGCCATCACACCGAGAGGGCCCTAAGAATATCTCTCCATCGTCGGAGGAGAAAATCCCACTCTTGAGCTATCTGGCCACTTGTCAAACTTTCTGATGAACCCGTAAATTGGTTCTTCCAGCTCTTGGCCTTTTTAGGTCAATTGAATGAGAATGGTTTCGTTCGTGTCTATGAGTTACCAAACCTACGGGGTCACAAGCTTAAGGTAATCACGATCTGCTAAGTGTTAGTAGGAAGGGAGTGATGAGAATATATTTGTGGAATTGTTTCATTGATATTCAGAATAGTTCCGAGAGGACAAAAGCGTTTAGGGGTCACCGGACGGGTCTCGGGGTTTATCGGGCAATATCAGTTATTACCGATAAATAATATATAGGTGGAAAATGTTTTTGCAGATGTTAAATTAATAATAAAAGGCTCTAATAATACTTAGGAGGTTTTTATATTTAATTTAATATCAACGGGCCTTAAAAGGCCAAGTGGTGAAAGGAGAAGGTCGAGGCGCCCTCTCCTTGTAGAGGGAAAGGGGAGAACGAATTGGAGGGTATTCCCCCTCCTTGGCCGTCCAAAAGGGGAGGTTTTCCTTCCCTTGGGCGCGCCCTCTCCTCTCCCTCCAACATATATATCTATACTTGAGGGCTTTGGCCCTTTGAACACACAAGTTTTGGAGCCTCCTTTAGTCCTCTCTAGTTCTAGTTCTAGCTGCTCATAGTTGATCTAATTAGAGCTAGACCTGGATCGTCTAACCTCATAATTAGAAGTCCAGTGTGGTTATAGTCTCCTCCCTCTAATTCTCCAGCGATGATTAGGTCTGAACGGTGAAGCACTGCCAGATCGTGAAGATCGTACAGTTGCAACTCGTAGAGGGGCCGTGCTTTCGGTCTTTCGTTCAAGGGACTATTCGTGGACGGTTCGCGAGATCATTCACCTATGGTTCGAGGGACTCTAAGTGCGATCTACACCGACTCGTCTTCTTCCGCTGCAACTAGGAGTCGGTAATGATCCGATCCAAACCGTTCATTGCATCTTCATAGTGTTCCTGAGTGATTGTAGGGCATTTTTTTTGTTTTCTACTACATTTCCCAATAGACCATCCATACGAGTGTGGGCCTCCTATGGAAGGCCATCATTTTCTTTGGAGGTTGAAGCCGTTCGGGGCGGAGCTCCATATGAGCCCTTATACGAGCGCATATGCTCATATAAAAGGCCGCCTGGCTCTAGTCTTTTGATGCGTTCAACCAGGGTTTCACACAACCATTCATATGAGCGGGTGCGCTCATATGAAAGCTCGTCGATCTCTCTAGACCTTTTGACGTTTGCATGTCTCCTTTGTGCGAGCATCGTACGAGCACGACCGCTCGTAGGTTAGGCTGACTTTTTCTCTGCTGCTCTCTCTGTAATATTTTTCTCTCTTTTTCTTCTTTCTACGATAATTCTCCTACAACACAAAGTCAAAATATACTTCCTCGAGCGTTATTTATTCAAGTTCTTGTATGAGAGCATCTTAATTAGAATAAAACTCTTTAAACTTAGAAAAATGATGAGTTACCTCACAATAAGTGTTGATTTTTAGGTCGCTAAGCTCAACCTTGCACCTTAAAAGGTGGTTTTAGGTCTCCGGTGGCCTCAGGTTCTCTTTACTTACCGCACATATTCGCTTTGGTGGTGGGATATACCTCTCTTTCTCCCAGACTTCTTCGGGAAGTATCTCACGATTACTTCGTCATAAATTTTGAAGGTGACTTTCCCTTCTACACAATTCAAAGTTGCACCCGTGGTATTAAAAAACGGTCTCTCAAGGATTATAGATAATTTTTCATCTTCAGGCATGTCAAGTATAATAAAATCAGTAGGTATGATATGCCCATCTAATCTTAGGAGCACATCTTCGATCAGTCCTATTTGTTTCTTCGTGGACTTCTCAGCCATCTGCAAGGTTATACCCATGGAACAAGATATGTAGATATACCCGGGTCTCCTAGTTTTGCCGGTACCTTGTCCTCAAATGGGTAATTTGTTATCATGGCCACCTGTTCTTTTAAATTCAAACTTCTTTTTTTGTTAACAAAATCTCGCATGAATTTAGCAAAAAATGGGAATCTTCAATATACCAGTAACTTCTTTTTTTATTATGGAACTCTAAGATTCGAAATAGCTTGCAAGAAGGATGAATAGAGTTCGTCATTCGAAAGTGGCATGACGACTTTATGGTAAGGAAGGTTTTTTTTTTGGCACATCTGTAACTTTATTCATACTCGCAACCATTACATGCACGTTGATTTGAATCCAAGATTAAAAACATACAAAGTACTAACTCTTGGAACTAAGAATTACAATCAAACTTTAAACCATAATAATGTTAGCTCGCCAAAATATTAGCCGGGCTAAAGCGTTTTCTTTCGACAGGGCCTTGCTATTTGCGATCTTTGATTTTTTTAGCGAGGGCCTTGCTATTTGCGTGAGCCTCTAGGCCGTTGACTAATTGGACTGACAACATAAGCCTTCATAAGACAGCCCATACGGCCCAATTGAATGTCTGGCCCATTTACCCCATCAAGCAAATCCTAGCCGTCGGTGCTAGGTCACGGCGACGCGGGGAGGCCATTTATACCCGTCCCAGCCGCCACGCGCTCGCCCTCCTCTCTCTCCCCCCACTCTTTGCCCAAGCCCCCCTACTGCCGGCGGCGGAGACGACGGAAACATGGTGCAGCGTCTGACGTACCGGAAGAGGCACAGCTATGCCACCAAGTCCAACCAGACGCGGGTCGTCAAGACCCCAGGTCCGGATCCCCTCCTCCTCCCCTTCCCCAGACGATTTTCTCGCATGCTTTGGTCGCTTCTGATTTGTTCGTGCCAAGATCTCCGCTGAAATCTGTCGGTTTTGTTCCTTGTGTACTGCAGGTGGTAAGCTCGTGTACCAGTACACCAAGAAGAGGGCGAGCGGCCCCAAGTGCCCTGTGACCGGGAAGAAGATCCAGGGGGTGAGTTGCCGCCAAGCTTTGCATCTATATGAAATTCTTGATTGTTTCGCTTTGCCATGATAGGGGTATTCGATATCTCTGTTTGTATGGTGGATGAGTTGGATTCTTTTGCTTGGGTATGATTTATGTGTGGTAAATGTGGTTTATCTCCATCTCACACATGTATATGGCTATCAACTTGTAGAGTGCCTTTAAGGCTTTTACCAGATGCACAATTAGCAGATGCCGATTTGACCTTATCGGGCATCAGATTTATGTTTAGACCGTTTCCTCATATCATTCCTGAGAAGTTATTCCTTTGGGGGTTTGCGTTAGTGCATGAGTATCAAATTCAGAGTTGGTTGTCCGACAGTTGGTATGATGGTGTACGTGGACAGCTGGTTGTGCAGAGTAGTACTGCTGCATTTCAACAAAGTTCAATTGTTGTATTTATTTTGATGGTTCAATCATTCCTATTTGTTTCTAGTGGTGTTTAAACACTTGGTTGCTCGGTTGTGTTGATTGTATTATACGATCAGATTAAGCGATGCATGATTTTACTAGCAGCAAAGCAAACTCTCGTAACGGGAATGAATGTCACAGCTCATTTGGTTCTTCTGTGACTTCAACACCTCCATTTGCTCACTCAGCTTGTTTTTATTAGTGAAATGATATTCTTCTTCCATGCTTGTTTTAGAGGACATTTTTGTGTTTGAAATTTGCCTTTTTATTTGTCTTTGGTTGAAGAATATTTCAACCTGATGGCTCATGATCTGATACTTCCATTTCCAGATTCCCCACCTCAGGCCTACTGAATACAAAAGATCAAGGTTGTCTAGGAACCGCAGGACTGTGAACCGTCCCTATGGTGGAGTGCTCTCTGGAACTGCAGTGAGGGAAAGGTGAGCAAACTTTGCCTTACAACCATCTAATCTCATTACCTCAAACCTATCCTTTATGTAGTCTCATTTGATTCGCGTTCTCCTTCAGGATCATCCGCGCCTTCTTGGTGGAGGAGCAGAAGATCGTGAAGAAGGTGTTGAAAATACAGAAGACCAAGGACAAGACGACCTCAAAGTAATCTGATTGAAACGGAAGTGCGAAGTGAGATGGTGTTCTGTAAACAAGGAAAATATTTTTGTTGGTGGTTATGATCAATGGTTTAGTCCCTTCTAGCTAAATGTTTTAGAGTACTTGAAATCCTTCTGCTGCCGTGACATCAGAGATTGTGAAACATTTGATACCCATTTGCAGTTTCATTTCTGAATGCATGTTGAATCTACTTATGTTAATTTGGTTTCACATAGCATTTGTGGTTATCTATCTATAACAATCATTGGGTTACTCCCGCTCATGCCCTTGTTGCCCTGCTCCTTAGCAGAAAAGTACTTGAGAAATTTAACCCTGTAAATTTCGGGAGGAACAATTTTGTTTGTGAAGGCTGAAAGATTCTGGTCGTTTTCAGATCTTTGGTATCAAGTTGGATATGTCCTGACAACAGGGGTGAATAGTGCATATGTTCTAGGATACTCTGGGTCGATTATGCCCATTTGGGCTCGATTGGTGGAACATGCGGCTTTCTCTTGGCTGCTGTAATCTCTATGTCTGCAAATGCTCTGCTTGGTAGCCTTCATGAAATTGGAGATCTTGCACAGGGCAGTGTTCATATGAACAAGGTGTGGAAGAACACTTGGGGCCTTCGGCGTGGAAAGTGGGGTTTTAAGCTGGGCGCCATATCCCAGATTCACCACAAAATGCCCGATCTGCTCGGTTGGTGTTTCTATCACAATGGAGATTCTTTCAAAGATGAGTGCAACTTTGGATAACCTGCTCCTAGGTCAGGTTCTATCACAATGGAGATTCTTTCAAAGATGAGTGCAACTAGGAGCAGGCTGTGGTTATCTGGTGGCGGCAAAGGCGACAATTTGTTAGTGGGGTGCATTCCAAACACCAGAAAAAACCGCTCTATCAATTAAGGTACTGGCCACTAGCTTTATCAGAGCAAATTTGCCGAAGATGCCAACCCGGAAGATTGATCATATGTGGAAAAGGCCATGTCATGATCTGTCAAGGTGAACTAAGATGCTTCATTTCATGCAGAGACACATACGGGTGCTACTGGTATAGTTATCCAAGATAATAAAGGTGGTTTTATAGCAGCAACAACCTGGTTCCTACCACATGTTAGCTCTGCCGATTCTGCGGAATTGATAGCAATTGAGAATGGTACTGTATGTTCTTGGCGGCTAACATGGGGTGCAACAGTATAGAGATTGAGTCTGACTGTAGTTTTGCTGTGGCCCCTCTGCAACTGATGGACGAGTACCTGGGCCAGAATGTTACAGTGATAATTGAACAAATGGCGATGGAGTTCCGAAAATCTACTAATATGCACCGTTGCCGCGAAGCTAATCAAGTTGCTGATTAGTTAGCAAAACACTCTTTTAGATTTAGATCTTCCAGCCTTTGGGGTTCTTATTATATTACTGAATTAGTTTCTCATCATCTTGTAAACAATATGACAATAATATGAGAAATGATGTCTTTTGCCGTAAAAAAAACTGGAGTTTGTTCGACACCCATATGCTAGTTGTAGAGTGCATGTTGTAGTTGTTGAGGCCTTAGGTCAAAGATACATAGTGCTTCGTTTTAATCTACTTGTTTGCCATTTGGACACCACTTTTTTACCCCTCCAATTGGGATTTTTAGGAATTCAAATGCAATCTCTTTATCCCAACATAATTTTTGTTGATGAGATTATCCCAACATAATTAGTTTACCTTTATAAGAAAAATGTGTGCGTTTGCATGGGCTCTACAATATATTAATCTTTTCATGATCAACTGGTTTTATCATCTTAGCTGGCCAAGCACTGAAGGTATGCTAGCGTAACCACTATCACGTAACTTATGTTATGGTGAAAGGCAATCCGGTTAAACTGTCTGTATACAAAACATATGTTGGGAATCCATCTGTCGAATTTCTTTCCAGGGAAAACGGTTAAATTGTTGATCTTATGCTGTGCAAAGATACTTGTGTGATGTTTTGTCCTCCCAAGGCTTATTTGTGATGTGATTTCTGGCTTTCTGCTCTTCATGCAAATTGATTGTTTTAAGACTCAACACTGATTTTGTAGGGTTTTCCAAAAAAATAAATCATCTGGAAAGTTGTTTTCTCAATCAAGGCAAGGTGATCGCTGGTTGATCTTCAAATTAGCATTACCCTCTGCCTGTTTATTTCTTCCAGCATTTGGTAGGGATGCAGGCGGACGGTATCATGTCCGCAAGTGTATAATTAGACCTGCACAATTATTAAAGCAACAGCCCGTCGCGGACAAAGTGGATGCGTCTGCTTGCATCCCTTCCGCTTTTAGGCCAACTCCATCACGCGACCCCATTTTGTCCGGTCTCGTCTGTTTGGGGTAAAACGGACAAACGAGGCGGCCCAGCGCGCGACGACCCGGACCCATCTGGTCCGTTTTGTGTCCCGGCCGACCCATTTCGAGCGCAAACTTGCGTTGGGTTTGGGTCGCGGCAGACAGCGAACGGATGCTTTAAACGTTCGCGTCGAGGCAGCGTGGCAGGCGGCCACCTACCTCCCACCCGCCAACATCAATGCGCACGGGCGGGTGGCCCCACCTGTCATCCGCCCAGCGAAGGGTTGCCGTCCTTCTGAAATGGAAGCCGTGGACCGGTCGTCGTCCACACTTCCCACTCTGGCCCCTCTCCGCCCCCTCGAAACCGACACCCTCGAAACCCTAGCCGCTCCCCGTCGTCGACCTCGCCAGACGGCCGCAACCGTGGAGCTTTGGAACTACGGCCGCAAGGGGAAGCACGACCGCGAGGCCGGCTCCTCCTCGGTACGCCGCCGCGGCTCCGTCAAGAAGGAGGAGCCCGCATCACCGCCACGCTCCTCCATTCGAGCCCCCACGCCTGCCCCCTTCACCATCGCTCCTAGGGCCGCCGACGAGCGCGACCGGCGGTACCTGGCCGTGGATGTGTGCTGGCGGTACTTGGAGACGAGGACGCCGGTCCCGTGGAGCGACGTGCACCTCCCCAACAACTGGCACCTCTCCGCGGACCAGGTCCCCATCCCGCTGGTGCCGGCGAGCGGCCATGCCCGGCGCGATGAGATCGAGCGCCGCCGCCGCCTCCTCCCCGACGACCTATACGACGATGAGAGGTACGCCCCCGACTCCGTCCTGTGGGACACGTGGCTCTAGGACGAGCACGACATGCGGCGCGCGTCCTACTTCGCCGGCACGGTGTCGGGGCCGCGGCAGCCACGTCGGGAGGTGCGCGGGCGTACGCGGGTGCGTGGCCTCACGCCCACGCCGTCGCCTTCCCCATCTCTGTCGCCACCTCCACCTCCTCGCATGACAGCGGAGGTGGAGGCCCGGCTCATGGCGCGTGTCATGGAGGACTCCATGCACACGCACGATGAGCGCCAATGGCCGGGCCTCGAGGAGACGATGGCCCTCTCTGCGGCCTGGGACGTCGCCATCCCCGAGCTGGAGATGGTGCCGAAGGAGGAGGTGACGGAGGAGCCGCCGGTGGCCGCCTTCCACCCGGGCCTGGTGGGCCAGGGGTGGACCTGGTCGTGCACGGCGGAGCAGATGGCGGCCGCCGTGGGGGGCAACTGGTGCCCCACGCCGCCGCGGTCGCCGAAGCGGGACGCCTCGCCTCGGGAGGAGGTGGTGCAGGCACCGGCCACCTTCCAGCCCGCCGCCCCCGTGCACCGCGGACCGCCGGCCCATCTCTAGACGCCGCCGGACTACGTCGACCTCTGCAGCGACGACGACGACACCGGTGGCCACTGAAGGCGGCGACGGTGACGGCCACGGCATGGACGGGCGCGACAGCAGTGCGCGGGCGGCATTTTTTATTTTGCTTTTATGTTAATTATGGAACTGGGCCGTTTAAGTGCGGCGTGAAACTGGGCCGTTTTATGGCCGTGACCCTAAATATGTTTTAAGTTTTTTTAACTGCGTTTATTTACCTTTTTAGGTATTTTATTTTAAGTTTTTGATTTTTTTAATCACGTCCACCCCGGACATGATTTGGGGTGCGGCCGCGCGTTGGGCGCACCCACGACCCAACGGACATAGGCGAACCCATTGCCGCCCCAAAGAAACAAAATCCGGTCAAACCGGACGTCCGTTTGGGATCGCGCGGTGGAGTTGGCCTTACTAGTTTGTGAAATTCCACTTGTCCTTTGCCTATCAACTTGTGAATTATGGCAGTAAGTGGATGGAATTGTGATCAGAGAACGCTTAGCTTGCAATAGCTTGAACTACGGTTAGAAAATACTTTATTCTAGTAGAAGTTGAAAGAAATAACTGATGGATATGAAGTTGTACATGAGAAAGTTCTAATCTGCCCTACACACTTGGAATTACTCCCTTCGTCTCAATTGTCTCACGGTGTAATGTTTGGCCAAGTTTGTAGAAAAACCAACAACCACAATACCAAATTAATCTCTACTATTAAAGTAATCAACAACAATCAAATAAATCACCAATAGCAAGAAATCACTTGCAAGCAACAACAAAATCAACTTACATAGTTGTATGTACAAAATCTCAATCACATCGTATCTTTTCTTACCCTTGCCTCCTCACAACATATCTCTATCTACGTTGAACCAGTAGAATAAAGTTGCTCCCATTGGAACACATGAGTATTTAGCTAGTATTATTAATTAGACAATTAAAATATTTTTTGCAACACACGACTATATCTCTACTCCTAATGGAGCAGTTGGTAGTCTCGCTTCCAGTTTCTTTTCGTCCCACCTCTCATGGCTTTTTTGGTACCTCCTCCCACCTTCGCTGGTTTTTTTCGTCCCCTCCTCCCACTTCATCGGTTTATTTTCGCGTCACCCTCTCACACAACGAAAGAAATATGAACAGATCAGAACTTTTCATACTGGCGCAAGTTATTTAGTAATGTAGAATCAATCACGAACAATCTCTAAAGATCAAATCTAAATTAATTAACCTTACCTTAAATCACTCAATCACAGTAACTAGAAAACAAATAATTGATTTTCAGAAAAATCGCTCAATCACATTAACCTTACCTTAACTCACGGATGGTAATCAATCTCCAAACAAAGGAAACAATACATCGAGGGAGCAGTAAATAAACTCCCTTTCTTATTACATGTATATGATCTTCCCTTCCCTCTCCGTTGTCAAGCGTTCTTAATTCTCGAGGCCGATGCTTGGGCTGCGTCACTGGGTCGCGACGGTGCCGGAGGACGAGGACGGCGAGGCCGGGTGCCGCGGCACCGCGTTGGCCGCGGCCGGTGAAGGGGGCGAAGAAGGGCGGCTTCCCTGGCCCTGGGAGTTGGTGCGGTGGAAGGGGCACTTGAAGGCCCGGCGTGGGTGGCCGGCGCACAGACGCACTTGGAAGCGGGCCCGTGGCCCGCGACGGACGGCGCCGACGCCGACCCGGGCCACCTCCTCCGCGTATTCTTGGAGTTGTAGCTGGCCGATTTACATGAAATTAATTCCCTCAGTTGTGGTGGCAAATATAATACACATAGTGAAATAGATGGATTATGGCCCCGTATCCAATAAGATGGATATGTATGTGTGTGTTAGAGAGAGAGAGAGGGAGAGAGGGAGAGAGTGAGGAAGAGAGAGGGAGAGAATGTGTGTCTGAGGATTTGATGGTAAAAAAGGTCGCCAATGTCACTTGTCACTTGATATGTATGGGAATATTAATATTGAACTCTAAAAGTTAATGTGGCCCCGTTGCAACGCACGGGCGTTCTTCTAGTACCATGTTAGAAGGGAGAGAGAGGGATTGGTGGAATTGTTGTTGTATTGTTTGAGCCTCGTAGGCACATATATACAGGAGTACAATGATCAACTTGAAGTACAAGACAAGGCAGAACTAATCCTAGTAGCTAGTAGTAGCTCTTTTTTTCATGAATACGCAAAGTTTGCGTATCATTTCATTGATAGAAGAAGTTAGAATGAATACAAGAGGTGGTACAACACATGACACGAACGCAAGAGGCGTGAACATGGTGCCGGAAATAAAGAGACATGAGATGCTCGACCCAAATAAAGATAACATAGCTAAACTCGCCGACCAGAGAAGCAGTCCCACCGACAACTTGACGACCATCATCTCCAAATCCAACACCGAGGACACCACGAGCAAACAAGACAACGCCTTCACGAAGGAGAACGACATCAAGACGTCGTCGTCGTCCGATCCGGAAACCCGGACCTAGGGTTTCCCCTGATGCTCGAAGAGGGGCACATATAACGACCATGGCAGTGCCTCCAAGAAGGGAACGACACCCGAGGGTGCCGCCGCTGCCAGCATAGGATGCAGGATTTCTCCCTGGCCAAAATCCGAGCAATCCCAAGCCATCGGAACACGAATCGGAGAAGCGGAAGTTTAGCATAGACCGGAGCTGCGACTGCAGGAAGGGGAGCCACGCCCAACGCTGAAGGAGGCACCGGGTGCCGCCGGACGCGCGGGCCTTGGAGAAGGGCAAGGTTGTGCGGCTGAGCAGAATGAAGGCGACGGGGATGCGATGGTGGCCGGAGACCCGGGTGAGCCAGAATCTGGAAGGGAGCGCAGATCTAGGCCACCGGAACCGGAGCAGCAGGGACGCCGTCTTGCTCAAAGAGCTGGAAGAGGACGCAGCTCTCGAAGCGTGACGGAATCGACGATGCGCCGGGATGGACGGCCAACCAAGGGCGCCATCAGGGTGATGGTGGTGCGGAGATGCCAGGGAGTCAACAAACCAAAGAGGCCGGAAAGAGAGTAGCTTCAAAGGCTCGTTGGATCCGAAGCCGCGCCGGCCGGCCACGAACACAGGAGGGGCGCAGGTCCATGGTCGCAGGGCCGAAGCCGCCCCTGCCGGGGGAGGGTGGGTGGTGAAGAGGACTCACGGGCAGCCAAACTTCCGACTCGCTACAGGGAGCAGACGCTGTCGGGCACAACCAAGCACCTCCATGGCCGCCTCCCGAAGAAGTCGACCCAAAGCCTAACCAGGGGATGGGGAGGGTCGGGGGAGCGGGGGTGGGGAGCCGCAGCGAGTTGAGCGCGTCCGGCCATCATGAAGGACAGACGGGGGGCACCGTGACTGGCCGGGGTGGCCCAGATCCCATCTGGGGCGGACCGTAGCAGAGGAACCGCAGCTGGGGGAGGCGACCCAAGCAGTCAACGCACCGGGGGAGGCCGCCCCTGCCGCCGGTGGAGGCCGCCGGCGCCGCCAGGGTCCGGATCTGGGGGAGGGGCGGAGTGGATGAGGGGAGGGCAGGGGCGAGGGGAAGAGAAACAGCCCCGCCGCCGCCATCCCAGGGCCCGGCGCGGCTTCGCCGGCCGGCCCTCCGGCGACGGCGACGCGGGGTGGGAGGGAGGTGGGGGCGGGCCACCGGCGAGTAGGGTTCCCCCCCGAGTCGCCCGGCTCGGGCGACACGAGGGTCGGGGACTCACTGAGATGAAGTTGTACATGTGGAAATTGTATTAACTTATATCCAACTAAATTAAAACTTCTGAAAAATATGTACTAGCATTTTTGAAAAGATATGTTACGAACTTTCGAAGACGGGATTGTGAAAAGAGAACTCTGAGATTAGAGCATCTCCAACAGTCGTGCCAAACTAGCGCCGCGCCGCAAAATTGCCCATTTTAGCGCGCGCGCGGCATATCTAGTTCAGCGCGCGGGCCAAAACTCCATCGCGCGCTGCTTATTTGTTGCGCTCGCTCCCGCGCGCTGCACTCTCGCGCGCTCGCTTGCAACTCACCCCCCTCCAGCCGCGGCGCCGCCGCCACCCGCGCCATCCGGCGACCGTTTCGGCGCTTCCCCGGCCTATCCCCGCGCCGCGGCGGCTTCCTCCGCCCCCCTCTAGTCATCGCTGCCTGATAACCCACAAGTATAGGGGATCGCAATAGTTTTCGAGGGTAGAGTATTCAACCCAAATTTGTTGATTCGACACAAGGGGAGCCAAAGAATATTCTCAAGTATTAGCAGCTGAGTTGTCAATTCAACCACACCTGGATAACTTAGTATCTGCAGCAAAGTATTAAGTAGCAAAGTAATATGGAAGTAACGGTAGCGGTAGCAAAAGTAATATTTTTGGGTTTTGTAGTGATTGTAACAGTAGCAACGGAAAAGTAAATAAGCAAATAACAATATGTGAAAAGCTCGTAGGCATTGGATCGGTGATGGAGAATTATGCCGGATGTGGTTCATCATGTAACAGTCATAACATAGGGTGACACAGAACTAGCTCCAATTCATCAATGTAATGTAGGCATTTATTCCGAATATAGTCATACGTGCTTATGGAAAAGAACTTGCATGACATCTTTTGTCCTACCCTCCCGTGGCAGCGGGGTCCTAATGGAAACTAAGGGATATTAAGGCCTCCTTTTAATAGAGTACCGGAACAAAGCATTAGCACATAGTGAATACATGAACTCCTCAAACTACGGTCATCACCGGGAGTGGTCCCGATTATTGTCACTTCAGGGTTGCCGGATCATAACACATAGTAGGTGACTATAGACTTGCAAGATAGGATCAAGAACTCACATATATTCATGAAAACATAATAGGTTCAGATCTGAAATCGTGGCACTCGGGCCCTAGTGACAAGCATTAAGCATAGCAAAGTCATAGCAACATCAATCTCAGAACATAGTGGATACTAGGGATCAAACCCTAACAAAACTAACTCGATTACATGATAGATCTCATCCAACCCATCACCGTCCAGCAAGCCTACGATGGAATTACTCACGCACGGCGGTGAGGATCATGAAATTGGTGATGGAGGATGGTTGATGATGACGACGACGATGGAGTCCCCTCCCCGGAGCCCCGAACGGACTCTAGATCAGCCCTCCCGAGAGAGTTTAGGGCTTGGCGGCGGCTCTGTATCGTAAAACGCGATGAATCCTTCTCCCTGATTTTTTTTCTCCCCGAATGTGAATATATGGAGTTGGAGTTGAGGTCGGTGGAGCGTCAGGGGGCCCACGAGGTAGCGGGGCGCGCCCTCCACCCTCGTGGACAGGGTGTGGGCCCCCTGACGTGGCTTTTTTACCAGTATTTTTCTTATTTTCCAAATAGATGTTCCGTGGAGTTTCAGGTCATTCCGAGAACTTTTGTTTCTGCACATAAATAACACCATGGAAAGTCTGCTGAAAACAACGTCAGTCCGGGTTAGTTCCATTCAAATCATGCTAGTTAGAGTCCAAAACAAGGGCAAAAGTGTTTGGAAAAGTAGATACGACGGAGACGTATCAACTCCCCCCAAGCTTAAACCTTTGCTTGTCCTCAAGCAATTCAGTTGATAAACTGAAAGTGATAAAGAAAAACTTTCACAAACTCTGTTTGCTCTTGTTGTTGTAAATATGTAAAGCCAGCATTCAAGTTTTCAGCAAAGATTATGACTAACCACATTTGCAATAACTCTTAGGTCTCATGTTTACTCATATCAATGGCATAATCAACTAGCGAGCGATAATAATAAATCTCGGATGACAACACTTTCTCAAAACAATCATAATATGATATAACAGGATGGTATCTTGCTAGCCCTTTCTGAGATCGCAAAACATAAATGCAGAGCACCTTTAAAGATCAAGGACTGACTAGACATTGTAATTCATGGTAAAAGAGATCCAGTCATAGTCATACCCAATATAAATTAATAGTAATGGATGCAAATGACAGCTGCGCTCTCCAGCTAGTGCTTTTTAATAAGAGGGTGATGACTCAACATAAAAGTAAATAGATAGGCCCTTCGCAGAGGGAAGCAGGGATTTGTAGAGGTGCCAGAGCTCGGTTTTGAAATAGAGATAAATAATATTTTGAGCGGCATACTTTCATTGTCAACATAACAACCAAGAGATGGCGATATCTTCCATGCTACACACATTATAGGCGGTTCCCAAACAGAATGGTAAAGTTTATACTCCCCCTCCACCAACAAGCATCAATCCATGGCTTGCTCGAAACAACGAGTGCCTCCAACTAGCAACAGTCCTAGGGGGAGTTTTGTTTGCAATTATTTTGATTTAGTTTGCATAAAGCATGGGACTGGGCATCCCGCTGACCAGCCATTTTCTCGTGAGTGAGGAGCGGAGTCCACTCCTCTTGAGAATAACCCGCCTAGCATGGAAGATACGGACAACCCTAGTTGATACATGAGCTATTCGAGCATACAAAACAGAATTTTATTTGAAGGTTTAGAGTTTGGCACATACAAATTTACTTGGAATGGCAGGTAGATACCGCATATAGGAAGGTATAGTGGACTCGTCTGGAATAACTTTGGGGTTTAAGGGATTGGATGCACAAGCAGTATTCCCGCTTAGTACAAGTGAAGGCTAGCAAAAGACTGGGAAGCGACCAACTAGAGAGCGACAACAGTCATGAACATGCATTAAAATTAATAGACATTGAGTACGAGCATGAGTAGGATATAATCCACCATGAACATAAATATCGTGAAGGCTATATTGATTTGTTTCAACTACATGTGTGAACATGTGCCAAGTCGAGTCACTTAAATCATTCAAAGGAGGATACCACCCCACTATACCACATCACAACCATTTTAATAGCATGTTGGCACGCAAGGTAAACCATTATAACTCATAGCTAATCAAGCATGGCATAAGCAACTATGATCTCTAATTGTCATTGCAAACATGTTTATTCATAATAAGCTGAATCAGGAACAATGAACTCATCATATTTACAAAAACAAGAGAGGTCGAGTTCATACCAGCTTCTCTCATCTCAGTCAGTCCATCATATATCATCATAATTGCCTTTCACTTGCACGACCGAACGATGTGAATAATAATAAGAGTGCACGTGCATTGGACTAAGCTGGAATCTGTGAGCATTCAATAAACAGGAGAAGACAAGGCAATATGGGCTCTTGGTTAAATCAACAATAATGCATATAAGAGCCAATTCAACAATTTAATTATGGTCTTCTCCTATCGACCCCCAAAGAAAAGAAAAGAAATAAAACTATTTACACGGGAAAGCTCCCAACAAGCAAAAGAAGAACATGAAATCTTTTTGGGTTTTCTTTTTAATTATTACTACTACAGCAAGAAAAGTAAACTAACTAAAAGTTACAACTAATTGTTTTTTGGTTTTTCTTAAGGTTTATTAAACACACAAGAAGAAAGCAAGAAAAAGAAAATAAACTAGCATGGATATTACAGTGAAAGAGTATGAGCACCGACATCTAGCAATGAGTGTGTGTGAACATAAATGTAATGTCGGTGAGAAATACGTACTCCCCCAAGCTTAGGCTTTTGGCCTAAGTTGGTTTATTGCCACGAATGGCCTGGCGGATATCCATAGTTGTAGCCGGGGTCGTACTGAGATGAAGAAGACTCCGACTGCCACTGGTTGGAAATCATCTCCGGATCCCACTGGTAGTTAGACTGTCGTGGAGGTTCAAATTGTGGTTCCGGCTCCGTGGCTGGTGTAGGGTTCCGGTAGGCGTGAATGGCCGCCAACGGAACGAGATACGGACCTTCAGATAAATTAAACAAGGAGGGAGCAGGCAAGGTAATAGTCTCAGGGTGATGTTTATCAAAGAACAATTTGTATTTAAGCGCTCCTTCCCTATTCTTAACAATAAAGTCATGCGCTACCATACTCTTATAATCTAAATAAGCATTGGGCAGCAATTTTTCTTCTTTTTCATAGTGCCTAATAGGTTATAATGTGCAGCAAGGCGTGAAGCGTAAATACCCCCAAAGATGGGCCCCTTCGTACGGTTCAGACTTAACCGTTTGCCAATAATACCGCCCATACTAATAGTGTTATTGCATAATAAACCATGGAACAAAATGATAATATCAGGAACACTAAGGTTTCCACAGTTTCCGCGACCAATTAAGCAGCGACTAGCAAATATGGCAAAGTAGCGTAAAACAGGAAAATGTATGCTAGTGATTCTTGCATCGGAAACCTTCCTGGTTTCCGCCACAGTAATAGTGTCAATAAACCCATCCACATCTTTACGATGTAGTTCCTCTAAACTACCCTCAAAGGGTATTTTGCAAACCTTGCAAAATTCATCTAGTGGCATCTTCTTAACAACATCATATAAATGAAACTCTACTGAAGGAGGTGATTCCTTAGGACAATAGTAGAAGTTTTGCACAAAAGTATTGGTGAGTAAGAGATACTGATTGCGTTGGTCGCGGAGGAAGTCGGTGAGGCCTGCATTCTCAGCCAATTCATAAAAATCATCATAAATCCCGGCTTCTCTCAAGAAATCATTGGAAGGCCATTCACATGGCCGGACCTCTGCGGTGCGAGGCAAATTATATTTGGGCCTCTGTGCTTCTTCGCTTTGCTTTTCCTTCGAGCTTCGGCTCGATGAGCCCCTCAAAAATCTCTTCATTATTTTCTGAAAAATTCTGAAATTTTTAGTAACTTCAAATAAAAGTGAACCAAGCTCAACAAAATTGATAGCAACTACTCCTACAAGTGCCTAGAGCCTATATCATGCATTAGAACTACTTGGAACCATATAAATTTGACATGCAAGCTCAAGAACATGGTCACCTAGGCAGCACAAATTTGCAATGAATAAAGCACTAGAGCAAAAACTAATTGGACCAATGGAGGAGTCACATACCAAGGAACAATCCCCCCAAGCAGTTTTATGAGAGGTGCTTTGAGCAAGGAGATCGAAAATCGCAGCAAAATGAGCTAGAACTCGTGCTTGAGCTGGATGGTGATTTTTTTGGGAGGAAGAAGAAGTGTGTGGGTGCAGGAATAAGTGGAGGGGAGCCACCATGGGCCCACGAGGCAGGGGGGCGCGCCCTGGGGGGTAGGGCGCGCCCTCCATCCTCGTGGCCATGTGCTTGCCCCTCCTGCTGTGTTCTCAGTGCCCGATATTCTCAAATATTCTAGAAAAAATCATATTTCATTTTCAGGGCATTTGGAGAACTTTTATGTTCGGGGTATTTTTATATTGCACGGATAATTCAAAAAACAGACAGAAAAATACTATTTTTATTTTATTTCAACTAAATAACAGAAAGTAGAGAGAGGGTACAAAAGGTTGTGCCTTCTAGTTTCATCCATCTCATGCTCATCAAAAGGAATCCACTAACAAGGTTGATCAAGTCTTGTTAACAAACTCATTTCGAATAACATGGAACCAGAGAAATTTCGAATGACACTATGTTACCTCAACGGGGATATGCACATCCCCAATAATAAGAATATCATATTTCTTCTTGACAGTAGGAAGAGGAAATTCAAAACTTCCAAAAATAATCGATGGAATTTTTCCAATAGAATTGATACTTTGGACTTGAGGTTGTTTCCTCGGAAAGTGTACCGTATGCTTATTACCATTAACATGAAAAGTGACATTGCCTTTGTTGCAATCAATAACAGCCCCTGCAGTATTCAAAAAAGGTCTTCCAAGAATAATAGACATACTATTGTCCTCGGGAATATCAAGAATAACAAAGTCCGTTAAAATAGTAACGTTTGCAACCACAACATGCACATCCTCACAAATACCAACAGGTATAGCAGTTGATTTATCGGCCATTTGAAAAGATATTTCAGTAGGTGTCAACTTATTCAAGTCAAGTCTACAATATAAAGAGAGAGGCATAACACTAACACCGGCTCCAAGATCACATAAAGCAGTTTTAACATAGTTTCTTTTAATGGAGCATGGTATAGTTGGTACTCCTGGATCTCCTAGTTTCTTAGGTATTCCACCCTTAAAAGTGTAATTAGCAAGCATGGTGGAAATTTCAGCTTTCGGTATCTTTCTTTTATTTGTAACAATATCTTTCATGTACTTAGCATAAGGATTCATTTTGAGCATATCAGTCAAACGCATACGCAAAAAGATAGGTCTAATCATTTCAGCAAAGCGCTCAAAATCCTCATCATCCTTTTTTCTTGGATGGTTTGGGAGGAAAAGGCATGGGTTTCTGAACCCATGGTTCTCTTTCTTTACCATGTTTCCTAGCAACAAAGTCTCTCTTATCATAACGTTGATTCTTTGATTGTGGGTTATCAAGATCAACAACAGGTTCAATTTCTACATCATTATCATTACTAGGTTGAGCATCATCATGAACATCTTCATTAATATTATCACTAGGCTCATGTTCATTACCAGATTGTGTTTCAGCATCAGAGATAGAAATATCATTTGGATTCTCAGGTGTTTCAGCAATAGGTTCACTAGAAGCATGCAAAGTCCTATCATTTTTCTTTTTCTTCCTTTTAGAAGGACTAGGTGCATCAATATTATTTCTCTGAGAATCCTGCTCAATTCTCTTAGGATGGCCTTGTAACGCCCATGATGCGGCTATATCTCCCATGTGTCGAGGCACGACTTAGAGGCATAACCGCATGGTAGGTATTGTCGCAAGAAGGGTCATCTTCACACAATCCCATGTTTTGAACAAGAATGGGATAACGAGAGTTGGCTTACAATCGCCACTTCACACAATACATAAATTAATTCATACATCATCCAAAATCCACACATAGACCGACTACGGTCAAATCCAAATGAAAATAAGATAACCCCAAATGCTAGATCCCCGATCGTCCCAACTGGGCTCCACTATTGATCATCAGGAAACGAAACATAGTAACGACCACGTTCCTCGTTGAACTCCCACTTGAGCTCGGTTGCGTCATCTGCACTGGCATCGTCGGCACCTGCAACTGTTTTGGTAGGATCTGTGAGTCACGAGGACTCAGCAATCTCACACCCGCGAGATCAAGACTATTTAAGCTTATAGGAAAGGATGGGGTAATGAGGTGGAGCTGCAGCAAGCACTAAGCATATATGGTGGCTAACATACGCAAAAGAGAGCGAGAAGAGAAGCAACACAACGGTCGCGAAGCTAGAAATGATCAAGAAGTGATCCTGAAACTACTTACGTTCCTGCATAACTCAAACCGTGTTCACTTCCCGGACTCCGCCGAAAAGAGACCATCACGGCTACACACACGGTTGATGTATTTTAATTTAGTCAAGTGACAAGTTCTCTACAACCGGACATTAACAAATTCCCATCTGCCTCATAACCGCGGGCACGGCTTTCGAAAGATAATACCCTGCAGGGGTGTCCCAACTTAGCCCATTATAAGCTCTCACGGTCAACGAAGGATAAACCTTCTCCCGGGAAGACCCGATCAGTCTCGGAATCCCGGTTTACAAGACATTTCGACAATGGTAAAACAAGACCAGCAAAGCCGCCCGAATGTGCCGACAAATCCCGATAGGAGCTGCACATATCTCATTCTCAGGGCACACCGGATGAGCAGTCCGTACAACTAAAACCAGGCCTCAAGTTTCCCCGAGGTGGCGCTGCAATGGGCTCTAGTTTGGACCAGCACTCAGAGGAACACTGGCCCGGGGGTTTAAATAAAATGACCCTCGGGCTCGCGAAAACCCGAGGGAAGAAGGCTTAGGTGGCAAATGGTAAAACCAAGGTTGGGCCTTGCTGGAGGAGTTTTATTCAAGGCGAACTGTCAAGGGGGTCCCATAAATCACCCAACCGCGTAAGGAACGCAAACTCAAGGAACATAATACCGGTGTGACGGAAACTAGGGCGGCAAGAGTGGAACAAAACACCAGGCATAAGGCCGAGCCTTCCACCCTTTACCAAATATATAGATGCATTAATTAAATAAGAGATATTGTGATATTCCAAAATATCCATGTTCCAACATGGAACCAACTTCAACTTCACCTGCAACTAGCAACGCTATAAGAAGGGCTGAGCAAAAGCGGTAACTTAGCCAAACAACGGTTTGCTAGGAAAAGATGGTTAGAGGCTGGACATGGCAATATGGGAGGCATGATATAGCAAGTGGTAGGTAGCGCAGCATAGCAAAAGAGCGAACAACTAGCAAAGCAAAGATAGAAGTGATTTCGAGGGTATGGTCATCTTGACTGCAAGGTTCTCAGAGTTGTCGAAAGCTTGATTCTCGTAAGCGTACTCAACAGGTTCCTCATTCACGAACTCGTCTCCCGGCTCTACCCACAGCAAGAACACAAGCAATGGAACCACAATCAATCACGGGAAATGCACAAGCAACATGATGCACTACATGCATGATATGCGAGATATGATATGCGATGCGTATGCGTGCTCCGGAAGAAAAATGATGAACAAGGCAGCAACTTGGCAAACCAAGTATGCCACTGGAAAGATGAGATGATTTCGGTCGAAATCGATATAAAGATCACCGGAAACGGATGCACGGTTTGCAAATGGCAAGCAAAACAAGAATGACATAATTCTGCGATTAACAGCAGGATAGCACTTAGAATACATCAAGTAACTATGCTACAGCACCCCAAGATAGCAACAAAGCATATGGCAGTGATCTACAGGATATTCTTGACAAAAGATGAACACTGAGCTACGGCTAGATCACACCAAAACAGGTTCAAACAAGCATGGCAAAAGTGCAAAAGATATCAGCTTCACAGACTTGGTGAAAATACTGGACATGGCATAAACAGCATCAGGTAGCAATGTTCAGAGCAAGCAAAACACATGCTACAGGAACTTAACATAGCAAAACAAGGCATGGCATGAATCTATTAAATGCATAGAACAAAAATCCCTTACTTACCATGAGCCAAAAAGGCACAGAAGATATGATGGGACCCATGTAAACATAGCAAGTTTCGTTAACAGGTTTCAGACTTGGCAGAAAACAGAACATGGCATTAACAAAATTATGAAGGCATCTTTGTGAGCTCGATGCACTCATCACAAAGCAATGCATGAAAAAACAAGCATACAGACAGCAAGATGACATGTTTATGAAGCTAACCATGGCAAGAACAAATTCATAGCATGTATGGATCAACTACAACAACCTTGGCAAAATTGAATATCATGTTTACATTCTGCCAGGAACATTTTATAGCAAAAGTAGAGCAAGATTAAGACATGCTATGGCACTCCATAATTGCAAACAGGGGCATGGATGGATAGAGCACAATTATATCTACAAAACATCCTTATTGAACATGCCCAAAAGAAGCATGGATCTCACTGTAGACACATGGATACATGGCAACAAAATAACAACAGTAACAGACTTAGCAAAATTCAAGTCCCTGAAAACAGAAACATCACGAAGCCTAGTTTGCATGCTTGTGCTAGCCACCACATAGATCACAAAAATACATAGAATACACCTCTGTAAAGATGGCATGTCATAGATCAAAACAACTGTAGAGCTCATGCCTATAAGATGCACACATCAAATGTAGCAAAATAACAAAACACCAAGTTCTGATAATTAACAGCAGTAAACATCATATAGCACTCTTACACCAGAGATTTAGGCATCAAGATGAACTCAAACGAGCATGACACAATGGAACAAAATGAAGAGAATCTCGTGATGAACATTTCTATATATCATGCACGCAAAACAGAGCAGTATGCAGTGAGATATGCCATGATAAACAGAGCAACATAATGTGAAATATTCAGGACTTAGAGGATTTCGGGGGTCAACCTTATCCCAGATCTGGATTGGGAGCAGGCACGGACGTCGAGGCGGGGTGACTCGCCGGAGTTGGACGGAGCCGGCCGGTGCTTGGACGGAGAGGGAGGAGGGACGGGGCCGGCGCTCGGACGAAGGGCGCGGCGGCGGCGGACGACGACGAGGCGCGGGCGGCGCGGTCGCGGCACGGGCGGCGGCGGTCGGGGCGCAGCGGCAGCGGTCGGGGCGCGGCGGCGGCGGTCGGAGGAGGCGGCGGCAGTCGGCGGCGGAGACGACGAGGCGGCGGGGCGCGGTCGGGCGGCGACTCGGGCTCCGGGGGCCGGGCGCGGGCCTGGCGGGCCGGCGGCGCGCGCGGTGGCCGGGGGCCACGTGGCGGCTCGCCACTGGCTGCGGGGCGGCGGCGACTTTGTCCGGTCGCGGCGGAGGGCGATTTTTAGGGTTTGGACGCAAATTTGGAAGGGGGAGGTGTTTATATAGGCATAGGGAGCTAGGAGAGTCCAAATGAGGCACGGTTTTCGCCCACACGATCGTGATCGAACGACCGAGAGCATGAAGGAGACTTAGATGGGTTATTGGGCTGTTTGGAGGGGGGTTTTGCTGCAACACAGAAAAGGACTTTGCGGTTACCCGGTTAACCGTTGGAGCATCAAACGACCTCCAAATGGAACGAAACATGACAGGTGGTCTACCGGTGGTATACCAAGGCCACTTGACAAACCTCGGTCAATTCCGAGAACGTTTAACAACCGCTCACGAAAAGAGACAAGAGGGGGTGCGCCGGTGCATGTGGGAGTGTCGGATTGCAAAACGGACAACGGGGAAAATGCTCGGATGCATGAGACGAACACGTATGCAAATGAGATGCACATGATGACATGATATGAGATGCATGACATGAACAAAATGCAAAACGAGAGCCAAAACCCAACCACGGAGGGAATATCATAACACATAGCCGAAAATGGCAAGAGTTGGAGTTACAAATATGGAAAGTTACATCCGGGGTGTTACAGGCCTTCAGGATACAAAGGTTCCTGAGTCATCTTACCAGTTCTAGTAGCCACTATAACAGCATAATCATTTTTCTTACTATTCAATTCATTGAGCAAATCATTCTGAGCCTTAAGTACTTGTTCTACTTGAGTGGTAACCATAGAAGCATGTTTACTAATGAGTTTAAGTTCACCTTTAACTCTAGACATATAATCACCCAAGTGTTCAAGCGTATCGGAATTGTATTTCAATTGTCTACCAAAATAAGCATTGAAGTTTTCTTGTTTGACAATAAAATTATCAAACTCTTCTAAGCATTGTCTAGCAGACTTATAGTGAGGAATATCACCTTCATCAAATCTATAGAGAGAATTTACCTTTACTACCTGTGTCGGGTTATCAAGACCATGAGTTTCTTCAATAGGTGGAGGATTAAGATCACAAGTTTCTTCAACAGGCGGTAAATTAAGACCATGTATTTCTTCAATAGGAGGTAAATTCTTAACATCTTCAGATTTAATACCCTTTTCTTTCATAGATTTCTTTGCCTCTTGCATATCTTCAGGACTGAGAAATAGAACACCTCTTTTCTTTGGAGTTGGTTTAGGAATAGGCTCTGGGATTGGCTCAGGAGCTGGCTCAGGAAGTGTCCAATTATTTTCATTTGTCAACATATTATTCAATAGAATTTTAGCTTCATCCGGTGTTCTTTTCCTGAAAACAGAACCAACACAACTATCCAGGTAATCTCTGGAAGCATCGGTTAGTCCATTATAAAAAATATCAAGTATTTCATTTTTCTTGAGAGGATGATCAGGCAAAGCATTAAGTAATCGGAGAAGCCTCCCCCAAGCTTGTGGGAGACTCTCTTTTTCAATTTGCACAAAATTATATATTTCCCTTAAAGCAGCTTGTTTCTTATGAGCAGGGAAATATTTAGCAGAGAAGTAATAAATCATATCCTGAGGACTACGCACACAACCAGGATCAAGGGAATTAAACCATATCTTAGCATCACCATTTAATGAGAACGGAAATATTTTAAGGATATAAAGGTAGCGAGTTCTCTCATTATTAGTGAACAGGGTGGCTATATCATTTAATTTAGTAAGATGTGCCACAACAGTTTCAGATTCATAGCCATGAAAAGGATCAGATTCAACCAAAGTAATTATATCAGGATCAACAGAGAATTCATAATCCTTATCAGTAACACAGATAGGTGAAGTAGCAAAAGCAGGGTCAGGTTTCATTCTAGCATTAAGAGATTGCTGCTTCCATTTAGCTAATAACCTCTTGAGCTCGTATCTATCTTTGCAAGCTAAAATAGCTAAAGCAACTTCTTTTTCAAAAACATAACCCTCAGGAATAACAGGAGAGTCTTCATCATCACTTTCATCAATATTATCAGTTTCAATAATTTCTTTCTCTCTAACCCTAGCAAGTTGTTCTTCAAGAAATTCACCAAGTGGCACAGTAGTATCAAGCATAGTAGTAGTTTCATCATAATTAAGTATCATGCATAGCAGAAGTAGCATCATCAATAACATGCGACATATCAGAATGAATAGCAGAAGCGGGTTTAGGTGTCGCAAGCTTACTCAAAACAAAAGGTGAATCAAGTGCAGAGCTAGATGGCAGTTCCTTACCTCCCCTCGTAGTTGAGGGATAGATTGTTGTCTTAGCGTCTTTCAAGTTCTTCATAGTGACCAGCAGATATAAATCCCAAGTGACTCAAAGAATAGAGCTATGCTCCCCGGCAACGGCGCCAGAAAATAGTCTTGATAACCCACAAGTATAGGGGATCGTAACAGTTTTTGAGGGTAGAGTATTCAACCCAAATTTATTGATTCGACACAAGGGGAGCCAAAGAATATTCTCAAGTATTAGCAGCTGAGTTGTCAATTCAACCACACCTGGATAACTTAGTATCTGCAGCAAAGTATTTAGTAGCAAAGTAATATGGAAGTAACGGTAGCGGTAGCAAAAGTAATATTTTTGGGTTTTGTAGTGATTGTAACAGTAGCAACGGAAAAGTAAATAAGCAAATAACAATATGTGAAAAGCTCGTAGGCATTGGATCGGTGATGGAGAATTATGCCGGATGTGGTTCATCATGTAACAGCCATAACATAGGGTGACACAGAACTAGCTCCAATTCATCAATGTAATGTAGGCATGTATTCCGAATATAGTCATACGTGCTTATGGAAAAGAACTTGCATGACATCTTTTGTCCTACCCTCCCGTGGCAGCGGGGTCCTAATGGAAACTAAGGGATATTAAGGCCTCCTTTTAATAGAGTACCGGAACAAAGCATTAGCACATAGTGAATACATGAACTCCTCAAACTACGGTCATCACCGGGAGTGGTCTCGATTATTGTCACTTCGGGGTTGCCGGATCATAACACATAGTAGGTGACTATAGACTTGCAAGATAGGATCAAGAACTCACATATATTCATGAAAACATAATAGGTTCAGATCTGAAATCGTGGCACTCGGGCCCTAGTGACAAGCATTAAGCATAGCAAAGTCATAACAACATCAATCTCAGAACATAGTGGATACTAGGGATCAAACCCTAACAAAACTAACTCGATTACATGATAGATCTCATCCAACCCATCACCGTCCAGCAGGCCTACGATGGAATTACTCACGCACGGCGGTGAGGATCATGAAATTGGTGATGGAGGATGGTTGATGATGACGACGGCGACGGAGTCCCCTCTCCGGAGCCCCGAACGGACTCCAGATCAGCCCTCCCGAGAGAGTTTAGGGCTTGGCGGCGGCTCTGTATCGTAAAACGCGATGAATCCTTCTCCCTGATTTTTTTCTCCCCGAAAGTGAATATATGGAGTTGGAGTTGAGGTCGGTGGAGCGTCAGGGGGCCCATGAGGTAGCGGGCGCGCCCTCCACCCTCGTGGACAGGGTGTGGGCCCCCTGACGTGGCTTTTTCTACCAGTATTTTTCTTATTTTCCAAATAGATGTTCCGTGGAGTTTCAGATCATTCCGAGAACTTTTGTTTGTGCACATAAATAACACCATGGAAAGTCTGCTGAAAACAGCGTCAGTCCGGGTTAGTTCCATTCAAATCATGCAAGTTAGAGTCCAAAACAAGGGCAAAAGTGTTTGGAATAGTAGATACGATGGAGATGTATCACTGCCCCTCGCGCGCGTCCGTCCTCCGACGAACAGCGCCTGGGCGCTCGCTGCCTCTCGGCGCCCGCAAGGTGTTCGACAAAACGCCTGCAAAGTATGTATTGCTCAAACTTCATGAATTTGGTGCATGTTGATTGTAGTTTTTATAGCCTGGTATTGATCATTGTAGATGAGTTCGCCGTATGATTCTTCCGAAGAAGAATTTGATATGGAAGAGGAGGAGGATCTTGCAATGATCCTAGCTATGCACATCAATAAAAAACCGAAGCACGGTGGTTCGGTTATGGGTCGGCAGAAAATTTGGAGGGATAGGATTGATGCCCATAACAGATTGATGAGGCACTATTTCGTGGAGAATCCCACATACCCGGAGTCGTACTTTCGTCGCCGGTTTAGGATGAGCACCGAGTTGTTCAGGCGCATTGCAGAGAAACTAGCGAGCCATAACCGGTTTTTTCAGCAAAGGAGGAATGCAGCCGGAGAGCTCGGGCATAGCACCTCTCAGAAGGTGACAGCCGCTTTGCGTATGTTGGCATACGGTATCCCGGCTGATTTAGTTGATGATCACTTGGCTATGGGTGAGAGCCAAGCCATCATGTGTGTCAAGCGCTTCGCAGTCGAAATTGTGCAAGTGTTTGGCCAGGAGTATTTGAGATCTCCTAATGCCGAAGATGTTGGAAATATGCCCTAGAGGCAATAATAAAATGGTTATTATTGTATTTCCTTGTTCATGATAATTGTCTGTTGTTCATGCTATAATTGTATTAACTGGAAACCGTAATACATGTGTGAATACATAGACCACAACATGTCCCTAGTAAGCCTCTAGTTGACTAGCTCGTTGATCAATAGATGGTTATGGTTTCCTGACCATGGACATTGGATGTCATTGATAACGGGATCACATCATTAGGAGAATGATGTGATGGACAAGACCCAATCCTAAGCATAGCACAAGATCGTGTAGTTCGTTTGCTAGAGCTTTTCTAATGTCAAGTATCATTTCCTTAGACCATGAGATTGTGCAACTCCCGGATACCGTAGGAATGCTTTGGGTGTACCAAACGTCACAACGTAACTGGGTGGCTATAAAGGTGCACTACAGGTATCTCCGAAAGTGTCTGTTGGGTTGGCACGAATCGAGACTGGGATTTGTCACTCCGTATGACGGAGAGGTATCTCTGGGCCCACTCGGTAATGCATCATCATAATGAGCTCAATGTGACTAAGGAGTTAGCCACGGGATCATGCGTTACGGTACGAGTAAAGTGACTTGCCGGTAACGAGATTGAACAAGGTATTGGGATACCGACGATCGAATCTCGGGCAAGTAACGTACCGATTGACAAAGGGAATTGTATACGGGATTGATTGAATCCTCGACATCGTGGTTCATCCGATGAGATCATCGTGGAACATGTGGGAGCCAACATGGGTATCCAGATCCCGCTGTTGGTTATTGACCGGAGAGTCGTCTCGGTCATGTCTGCATGTCTCCCGAACCCGTAGGGTCTACACACTTAAGGTTCGGTGACGCTAGAGTTGTAGAGATATTAGTATGCGGTTAACCGAAAGTTGTTCGGAGTCCCGAATGAGATCCCGGACGTCACGAGGAGTTCCGGAATGGTTCGGAGGTAAAGATTTATATATGGGAAGTCTTATTTTGGCCATCGGAAAATGTTCGGGATTTTTCGGTATTGTACCAGGAAGGTTCTAGAAGGTTCCGAAGTGGGGCCCACCTGCATGGGGGGACCCACATGAACGTGGGTAGTGGGGGCAAGGCCCCACACCCCTGGTCAAGGCGCACCAAGATCCCACCTTAGAAGGAATAAGATCATATCCCGAAGGGATAAGATCAAGATCCCTAAAAAAGGGGGATAACAATCGGTGGGGAAGGGAAATGATGGGATTTCTTTCCCCCACCTTTGCCAACGCCCCAATGGACTTGGAGGGAAAGAAACCAGCCCCCTCCACCCCTATATATAGTGGGGAGGCGCATGGGAGCAGCACCCCAAGCCCTGGCGCCTCCCTCCCTCCCGTGACACCTCTTCCTCCCCGCTTGCGCTTGGCGAAGCCCTGCCGGGATCCCGCTACTTCCACCACCACGCCGTCGTGCTGCTGGATCTCCATCAACTTCTCCTCCCCCCTTGCTGGATCAAGAAGGAGGAGACGTCCCCGCTCCGTACGTGTGTTGAACGCGGAGGTGCCGTCCGTTCAGCGCTAGGATCATGGGTGATTTGGATCACGACGAGTACGACTCCATCAACCCCGTTCTCTTGAACGCTTCCGCGCGTGATCTACAAGGGTATGTAGATGCACTCCCCTCTCTCTCGTTGCTAGATGACTCCATAGATTGATCTTGGTGATACGTAGAAAATTTTAAATTTCTGCTACGTTCCCCAAAAGTGGCATCATGAGCCAGGTTTATGCGTAGATTCTATGCACGAGCAGAACACAAAGTAGTTGTGGGCGGCGATTTGTTCAATTTGCTTACCGTTACTAGTCTTATCTTGATTCGGCGGCATTGTGGGATGAAGCGGCCCGGACCGACCTTACACGTACTCTTACGTGAGACAGGTTCCACCGACTGACATGCACTTGATTCATAAGGTGGTACGCGGGTGTCGGTCTCTCCCACTTTAGTTGGATCAGATTCGATGAAAAGGGTCCTTATGAAGGGTAAATAGCAATTGGCATATCACCGTTGTGGCTTTTGCGTAGGTAAGAAACGTTCTTGCTAGAAACCCATAGCAGCCACGTAAAACATGCAACAACAATTAGAGGACGTCTAACTTGTTTTTGCAGGGTATGCTATGTGATGTGATATGGCCAAAAGGATGTGATGAATGATATATGTGATGTATGAGATTGATCATGTTCTTGTAATAGGAATCACGACTTGCATGTCGATGAGTATGACAACCGGCAGGAGCCATAGGAGTTGTCTTAATTTATTGTATGACCTGCGTGTCAATGAAAAACGCCATGTAATTACTTTACTTTATTGCTAACCGTTAGCCATAGTAGTAGAAGTAATAGTTGGCGAGACAACTTCATGAAGACACGATGATGGAGATCATGGTGTCATGCCGGTGACGAAGGTGATCATGCCGCGCCTCGAAGATGGAGATCAAAGGCGCAAGATGATATTGGCCATATCATGTCACTTTATGATTTGCATGTGATGTTTGTCATGTTTACATCTTATTTGCTTAGAACGACGGTAGCATAAATAAGATGATCCCTCACTAAAATTTCAAGAGATGTGTTCCCCCTAACTGTGCACCGTTGCGAAGGTTCGTTGTTTCGAAGCACCACGTGATGATCGGGTGTGATAGATTCTAACGTTCGCATACAACGGGTGTTGACGAGCCTAGCATGTACAGACATGGCCTCGGAACACAAGCAAAACACTTAGGTTGACTTGACGAGCCTAGCATGTACAGACATGGCCTCGGAACACAAGAGACCGAAAGGTCGAACATGAGTCGTATAGTAGATACGATCAACATGGAGATGTTCACCGATGATGACTAGTCCGTCTCACGTGATGATCGGACACGGCCTAGTCGATTCGGATCATGTATCACTTAGATGACTAGAGGGATGTCTATCTAAGTGGGAGTTCATTAAATAATCAGATGAACTTAATTATCATGAACATAGTCAAAAGGTCTTTGCAAATAATGTCGTAGCTTACGCTTTAGTTCTACTAAGATATGTTCCTAGAGAAAATTTAGTTGAAAGTTGATAGTAGCAATTATGCGGACTGGGTCCATAAACTGAGGATTGTCCTCATTGCTGCACAGAAGGCTTATGTCCTTAATGCACCGCTCGGTGTGCTGAACCTCGAGCGTCGTTGTGGATGTTGCGAACATCTGACATACACGTTTTGATGACTACGTGATAGTTCAGTGCGTAATGCTAACGGTTTAAAATTGTGGCACCAAAGACGGTTTTGAAACGTCGCAGAACATATGAGATGTTCCAAAGACTGAAATTGGGATTTCAGACTAGTGCCCACGTCAAGAGGTATGAGACCTCTGACAAGTTTCTTAAGCCTGCAAACTAAGGGAGAAAAGCTCAATCGTTGAGCATGTGCTCAGATTGTCTGAGTACTACAATCACTTGAATCGAGTGGGAGTTAATCTTCCAGATGAGATAGTGATGGTTCTCCATAGTCACTGCCACCAAGCTATTAGAGCTTCGTGATGAACTATAACATATCAGGGATAGACATGATGATCCTTGAGCAACTCGCGATGTTTGACACCGCGAAAGTAGAAATCAAGTAGGAGCATCAATTGTTGATGGTTAGTAAAACCACTAGTTTCTAGAAGGGCAAGGGCAAGAAGGGATACTTCATGAAACGGCAAATCAGTTGCTGCTCTAGTGAAGAAACCCAAGGTTGAACCCAAACCCGAGACTAAGTGCTTCTGAAATGAGGGGAACGGTCACTGAAGCAGAACTACCCTAGATACTTCGTAGATGAGAAGGCTGGCAAGGTCGACAGAAGTATATTGGATATACATTATATTAATGTGTACTTTACTAGTACTCCTAGTAGCACCAGGGTATTAGATACCGGTTCGGTTGCTAAGTGTTAGTAACTCGAAATAAAAGCTGCGGAATAAACGGAGACTAGCTAAAGGTGAGATGACGATATGTGTTGGAAGTGTTTCCAAGGTTGATGTGATCAAGCATCGCATGCTCCCTCTACCATCGAGATTGGGGTTAAACCTGAATAATTGTTATTTGGTGTTTGCGTTGAGCATAGACATGATTGGATTATGTTTATCGCAATACGGTTATTCATTAAAGGAGAATAATGGTTACTCTGTCTATTTGAATAATACCTTCAATGGTCTTGCACCTAAAATGAATGGTTTATTGAATCTCGATCGTAGTGATACACATGTTCATGCCAAAAGATATAAGATAGTAATGATAGTACCACATACTTGTGGCACTGCCACTTGAGTCATATTGGTATAAAACGCATGAAGAAGCTCCATGTTGATGGATCTTTGGACTCACTCGTTTTTGAAAAGATTGAGACATGCGAACCATGTCTATTAGTATATATGCATGAAGAAAGTCCATACAGATGGATCATTTGGACTCACTTGATTTTGAATCACTTGAGACATGCAAATCATACCACATGGGCAAGATGACTGAAAGGCCTCGTTTTCAGTAAGATGGAACAAGAGAGCAACTTGTTGGAAGTAATACATTTGATGTGTGCAGTCCAATGAGTGCTGAGGCACGCAGTGGATATCGTTATGTTCTTACTTCACAGATGATTTGAGTAGATGCTGAGAATATTTACTTGATGAAACACAAGTCTGAATTATTGAAAGGTTCAAGTAATTTCAGAGTGAAGTTGAAGATCGTCGTGACAAGAGGATAAAATGTCTGTGATATGATCATAGAGATGAATATCTGAGTTACGAGTTTGGCACACAATTAAGAAATTGTGGAAATTGTTTCACGACTAATACCGCCTGGAACACCATATTGTGATGGTGTGTCCGAACATCATAACTGCACCCTATTGGATATGGTGCATACCATGATGTCTCTTATCGAATTACAACTATCGTTTATGGGTTAGGCATTAGAGACAACCGCATTCACTTTAAATAGGGCACCACGCAATTCCGTTGAGACGACACCGTATGAACTATGGTTTAGAGAAACCTAAGCTGTCGTTTCTTAAAAGTTTGGGGCTGCGACGCTTATGTGAAAAAGTTTCAGGCTGATAAGCTCGAACCCAAAGCGGATAAATGCATCTTCATAGAATACCCAAAACAGTTGGGTATACCTCCTATTTCAGATCTGGAAGCAAAAGTGATTGTTTCTAGAAACGGGTCCTTTCTCGAGGAAAAGTTTCTCTCGAAAGAATTGAGTGGGAGGATGGTGGAGACTTGATGAGGTCATTGAACCGTCACTTCAACTAATGTGTAGCAGGGCACAGGAAGTTGTTCCTGTGGCACCTACACCAATTGAAGTGGAAGCTTATGATAGTGATCATGAAACTTCAGATCAAGTCACTACCAAACCTCATAGGACGACAAGGATGCGTACTACTTCAGAGTGGTACGTAATCCTGTCTTGGAAGTCATGTTGCTAGACAACAATGAACCTACGAGCTATGGAGAAGCGATGGTGGGCCCGGATTCCGACGAATGGCTCGAGGCCATAAAATCCGAGAGGATCCATGTATGAAAACAAAGTATAGACTTTGAAAGAACTACTTGATGGTCGTAAGGCTGTTGGGTACAGATGGATTTTAAAGGGAAGACAGACAATGATGGTAAGTGTCACCATTAAGAAAGCTCGACTTGTCGTTAAGATGTTTTCCGGCAAGTTCAAGGAGTTGACTGCGATGAGACTTTCTCACTCGTAGCGATGCTAAGAGTCTGTTAGAATTATATTAGCAGTTACTGCATTATTTATGAAATCTTGCAGATAGGATGTCAAAACATTGTTTCCTCGACGATTTTCTTGAGGAAAGGTTGTATGTGATACAACCAGAAGGTTTTGTCAATCCTGAAAGATGCTAACAAGTATGCAAAGCTCCAGCAATCCTTCTAAGGATTGGAGTAAGCATCTCGGAGTTGGAATGAACGCTTTGATGAGATGATCAAAGATTTTGGGTTTATACAAAGTTCATGAGAAACTTGTATTTCCAAAGAAGTGAGTGGGAGCACTATAGAATTTTTGATGAGTATATGTTGTTAACATATTGTTGATCAGAAATGATGTAGAATTTCTGGAAAGCATCCAGGGTTATTTGAAAAGTGTTTTTAATGGAAAACCTGGATTAAGCTACTTGAACATTGAGCATCAAGATCTATAAGGATAGATCAAAAACGCTTAATAGTACTTTCAAATGAATACATACCGTGACAAGATTTTGAAGGAGTTCAAAATAGATCAGCAAAGAAGGAGTTCTTGGCTGTGTTACAAGGTGTGAGTATTGAGTAAGACTCAAGACCTGACCACGGCAGAAGAAAGAGAAAGGACGAAGGTCGTCCCCTATGCTTTAGACGTAGGCTCTACAGTATGCTATGCTGTGTACCGCACCTGAAGTGTGCCTTGCCATGAGTTAGTCAAGGGGTACAATAGTGATCCGGGAATGGATCACATGACAGCGGTCGAACTTATCCTTAGTATCTAGTGGACTAAGGAATTTTCTCGATTATGGAGGTGGTAAAACAGTTCGTCGTAAAGGGTTACGTCGATGCAAACTTTGACACTAATCCGGATGACTCTGAGTAGTAAACCGGATTCGTATAGTAGAGCAGTTATTTGGAATAGCTCCAAGTAGCGCGTGGTAGCTACATCTACAAGATGACATAGAGATTTGTAAAGCACACACGGATCTGAATGTTGCAGACCCGTTGACTAAAACCTCTCTCGTAAGCATAACATGATCAAACCCTAGAACTCATTGAGTGTTAATCACATGGTGATGTGGACTAGATTATTGACTCTAGTGAACTTTGAGTGTTAATCACATGGTGATGTGAACTAGATTATTGACTCTAGTGCAAGTGGGAGACTGTTGGAAATATGCCCTAGAGGCAATAATAAAATGGTTATTATTGTATTTCCTTGTTCATGATAATTGTCTGTTGTTCATGCTATAATTGTATTAACTGGAAACCGTAATACATGTGTGAATACATAGACCACAACATGTCCCTAGTAAGCCTCTAGTTGACTAGCTCGTTGATCAATAGATGGTTATGGTTTCCTGACCATGGACATTGGATGTCATTGATAACGGGATCACATCATTAGGAGAATGATGTGATGGACAAGACCCAATCCTAAGCATAGCACAAGATCGTGTAGTTCGTTTGCTAGAGCTTTTCTAATGTCAAGTATCATTTCCTTAGACCATGAGATTGTGCAACTCCCGGATACCGTAGGAATGCTTTGGGTGTACCAAACGTCACAACGTAACTGGGTGGCTATAAAGGTGCACTACAGGTATCTCCGAAAGTGTCTGTTGGGTTGGCACGAATCGAGACTGGGATTTGTCACTCCGTATGACGGAGAGGTATCTCTGGGCCCACTCGGTAATGCATCATCATAATGAGCTCAATGTGACTAAGGAGTTAGCCACGGGATCATGCGTTACGGTACGAGTAAAGTGACTTGCCGGTAACGAGATTGAACAAGGTATTGGGATACCGACGATCGAATCTCGGGCAAGTAACGTACCGATTGACAAAGGGAATTGTATACGGGATTGATTGAATCCTCGACATCGTGGTTCATCCGATGAGATCATCGTGGAACATGTGGGAGCCAACATGGGTATCCAGATCCCGCTGTTGGTTATTGACCGGAGAGTCGTCTCGGTCATGTCTGCATGTCTCCCGAACCCGTAGGGTCTACACACTTAAGGTTCGGTGACGCTAGAGTTGTAGAGATATTAGTATGCGGTTAACCGAAAGTTGTTCGGAGTCCCGGATGAGATCCCGGACGTCACGAGGAGTTCCGGAATGGTCCGGAGGTAAAGATTTATATATGGGAAGTCCTATTTTGGCCACCGGAAAATGTTCGGGATTTTTCGGTATTGTACCGGGAAGGTTCTAGAAGGTTCCGAAGTGGGGCCCACCTGCATGGGGGGACCCACATGAACGTGGGTAGTGGGGGCAAGGCCCCACACCCCTGGTCAAGGCGCACCAAGATCCCACCTTAGAAGGAATAAGATCATATCCCGAAGGGATAAGATCAAGATCCCTAAAAAAGGGGGATAACAATCGGTGGGGAAGGGAAATGATGGGATTTCTTTCCCCCACCTTTGCCAACGCCCCAATGGACTTGGAGGGCAAGAAACCAGCCCCCTCCACCCCTATATATAGTGGGGAGGCGCATGGGAGCAGCACCCCAAGCCCTGGCGCCTCCCTCCCTCCCGTGACACCTCTTCCTCCCCGCTTGCGCTTGGCGAAGCCCTGCCGGGATCCCGCTACTTCCACCACCACGCCGTCGTGCTGCTGGATCTCCATCAACTTCTCCTCCCACCTTACTGGATCAAGAAGGAGGAGACGTCCCCGTTCCGTACGTGTGTTGAACGCGGAGGTGCCGTCCGTTCGGCGCTAGGATCATGGGTGATTTGGATCACGACGAGTACGACTCCATCAACCCCGTTCTCTTGAACGCTTCCGCGCACGATCTACAAGGGTATGTAGATGCACTCCCCTCTCTCTCGTTGCTAGATGACTCCATAGATTGATCTTGGTGATACGTAGAAAATTTTAAATTTCTGCTACGTTCCCCAACAGAAGACGCCGCAAGGCTATTGGAGATGAACAAATTTCGCGGCTTTCCTGGTATGCTTGGCTCAATAGATTGCATGCATTGGAGTTGGAAAAATTGTCCAAAGGCATGGCATGGGCAATTCCACGGCCAAAAAAAGGGTTCCACTATAATCCTTGAAGCGGTGGCCGATCAAGAGACTTGGATTTGGCATGCATTCTTTGGAATGCCTGGATCTTTGAATGACATCAATGTTGTCAACCGGTCTCCACTGATGCATAAGATTGCAAATGGTGATTTGCCACCGGTGCAGTTTGTAGCAAATGGCCGTACATACAACTATGACTATTATCTAGCGGATGGCATCTATCCAAAGTGGCAAACCTTTGTGAAGCCGTTGAAAAAGCCGGAAGATAAGAAAAATCTTGATTTCCACGATGCTCAGGCGGCGGCTAGAAAAGATGTAGAGAGAGCTTTTGGGATTTTGCAAGCCCAATTTGCTATTGTGAAAGGACCGGCTAGATTTTGCGATCAGAAAATGCTTTGGTACATCATGCACGCTTGTGTGATCATGCATAACATGATCATCGAGAATGAGCGTTGCCAAGATGTAGACTACTATCAGTATGAGCTCTTGGGACATCCCGTGCGAGTGCGACGGAGGGCTGAAAGGGTGGCCCGTTTTGTTGCCTCCTATCATGCCATTCGACGTCCCACAACGCATAACGATCTTCAGAAGGATCTCATTGAGGAGTGGTGGGCATGGAATGGACGACAAAGAGCATCATGATTTGTGCGTTCGATATTGTATTGTTGAACTATTTGTTGTGTTTATTGCACTATTTGTTGTATTGAACGATAAACTGTTTGTTTGAGTTGTAAATGAAATTGAACTATTTATTTCGATTTATTTTTGTTTATGTTTGATCTTTTTGCTTCTGTTTTGGAATGCATATGTTGTTTGTGCGAGAGTCTCGCGCGCTGCATTTTTGCGCACTGCGCACGCCAGCGCTGCACGCCACGCCAAATCAGGCGATGGGTGCGCGACAAAGTAGTTTTTAGCCCGCGGCGCGTTCGGCGGCTGTTAGAGATGCTCTTACAATAAGATGAAACTAGGATGAGGGCATATATAATTAGCTTTCAAAAGCTTACAAAATAAAAAATTGTATGTCAAGAGTGGGATTTGAACCCACGCCCTTTCGGACCAGTACCTGAAACTGGCGCCTTAGACCAACTCGGCCATCTTGACTTGATGGCTCTCTTCTGCAATCAAGCTAAACATTTTGTAGGAAGCAATGAGGGCTACCATTCTAAGGTAGGCTAGACTTGCATGGGTTAACAGCTACGAGTACAAACCACAATGTTTGTGACTTTGTGTGCAACATCACATAGAACACTAGCAAGCCGACTCCCATCGCCGTGAAAAATTCAAGTGCAAAAGTTCACCGGCGAGGCGGCGACAGCGCTCGCTCACTCCGATTGCATCCCTACTCCACGCCGTCTCTGCCCTCCACCGTCTCGATGCCTCCACGCCTCCCCTCCCCCGCCCTCTCCGCCCACATACGCACGCTCTCCGCCGCCCCGGCATCCGCCGCCCGGGCCGGTGCCCCCCACCTGCTCGACGGAGTGCCGCGCCCGGACCGCCTCGGGCGGCTCCCGCCCGAGCTCGCGGGCTTCGTCCGCTCGCGCGCCGCGGGGCACACGCCCAGCCAGTTCGCCTACGGGAACGCGCTCGCGGCCTGCACCCCGGCCGCCGGGGCGGGCAGCGTCGCCTTCGCGGAGCAGCTCTACTGCGCCGCCTGGAAGGACGGGCTCGCGGGCGACGCCTACGTCTGCAGCGGCATGGTCGACCTGCTTGCCAAGAGCGGCCGCCTCGGGGACGCGCTCAGGGCGTTCGCGGACGGCGACCGCGGGAGCGCGGTCTGCTGGAACGCGGTCATCTCCGGGGCGGCGCGCAACGGCGAGCACGGGCTCGCCGTCGAGATGTTCGGCGACATGGCGTGGGGCTCCTGCGAGCCCAACTCGTTCACTTACTCCGGGGTCCTCAGTGCCTGTGCGGCGGGCGCGGAGCTGTGCGTCGGGAAGGCAGTGCACGGGCTGGTGCTTCGGCGTGACCCCGAGTACGATGTGTTCATTGGGACGGCGATCGTCAACATGTACGCGAAGTCGGGTGATATGGTCGCTGCCATGAGGGAGTTCTGGAGGATGCCCGTCCGGAATGTGGTTTCCTGGACCACCGCGATCGCTGGTTTCGTGCAGCAGGAGGAGCCACTAGGTGCTGTTCGGCTGCTCAGAGACATGGTCCGGGGCGGCGTGTCTATCAACAAATACACAGCTACTAGCATCTTGCTCGCCTGCTCCCAGATGCACATGATACGAGAGGCTAGCCAGATCCATGGAATGATCATAAAGACAGAGCTGTACTTGGATTACGTTGTCAAGGAGGCTTTGATCTGCACATACGCTAATATTGGGGCTATTGATTTGTCCGAGAAGGTGTTCGAAGAAGTTGGCAGAGTAAGCAACAAAAGTATCTGGTCAACTTTCATATCTGGGATTAGTAGCCATAACCTACCGAGATCAATTCAGCTATTAACGAGGATGTTTCGTCAGGGTCTAAGACCAAACGACAAATGCTATGCTTCTATTTTCAGTTCTGTGGACTCAACTGAGCTTGGAAGGCAGCTGCATTCGCTGGTTATAAAAGATGGGTTTGTTCATGGTGTCCTTGTGGGCAGTGCACTCTCCACCATGTACTCTAGATGTGGTGAAATGGAAGATAGCTGCAAGGTCTTCGAAGAAATGCAGGAACGGGATGAAGTCTCATGGACTGCAATGATTGCTGGTTTTGCATCTCATGGCCATTCAGATGAGGCATTCCGACTGTTCAGGAATATGATTCTTGATAATCTAAAGCCTGACCATGTGTCGTTATCTGCCATTCTTTCAGCTTGTAATGGACCAGAATACTTGCTCAAAGGGAAGGAAGTTCATGGACATATTCTTCGTGTCTATGGAGAAACTACGTCTGTTAGCACTTGTTTGGTTTCCATGTATTCCAAATGTCGAGAAGTACAAACAGCTAGAAGAATTTTCGATGCAACTCCATGCAAAGATCAGGTCATGTTGTCTTCAATGGTATCTGGATACTCTACAAATGGTTGCACTGACGAGGCAATCTCACTATTTCAGCTTATGATGGCAGCTGGTTTTCAGATAGATAGGTTCATATGCTCATCTATCCTTAGCCTATGTGCTAACATAGCAAGACCGCTCTATGGAAAACTATTACATGGGTATGCAACTAAGGCAGGAATACTGTCTGATCTATCAGTAAGTAGTTCACTTGTGAAGCTGTACTCCAAAAATGGCAACCTGCATGATTCTCGTAAAGTTTTTGATGAAATAAATTCCCCGGATTTAGTTACTTGGACAGCTATAATTGATGGATATGCTCAGCATGGAAGCGGTCAGGATTCTTTGGAGATGTTTGATTTGATGATTAGGCGTGGAGTGAAACCAGATAATGTTGTACTAGTGAGTATTTTATCTGCTTGCAGCCGTAACGGTTTAGTTGAAGAAGGCTTTAACTACTTTAAATCTATGAGAAACGTGTATGGGCTTGAGCCTGTGTTACATCACTACTGTTGTATGGTTGATTTACTTGGTCGATCTGGGAGGCTTGCAGAGGCAAAAAGTTTTATTGAGAGTATGCCTATGAAGCCTGACTTGATGGTATGGAGCACACTGCTTGCTGCTTGCAGAGTTCATGAGGATGCTGTACTTGGACGATTTGTAGAAAATAAGATACGTGAAGATAATTATGACCCAAGCTCTTTTGCAATGCTGTCAAACATTCTAGCAAACTCTGGAGACTGGGAGGAAGTAGCGAGAGTCAGAAAATCATTAAAGAGCAGCAAGAAAGAGCCTGGATTGAGTATGGTGTAAAGTGAAATGGTCAAAGAGTTCTATAAATAAAACAGGAATGCAGCACAGTACATTGACTGAGATGAAATAATGACATCATCTCGGGGAGTTCTGAGAAGAGCGCCAGTTGGTTACATGTAAGCAATGTGCAATGGATATCATTGGTATATTGGATAAACTGTTGAGCCTTTTTACACTGTTCAGCACATTTTGCATTGGTAGTTGTTCTAAACCTGTTAGGCATCTGATTAGTGACATTTGTTCCTGATCATGGGGAAGACTTGATGCCTTTCTAAATTTGCACCGACAATACAACTGAGTCAGGCTCTTTGCTGAACTTAATTCTTCATTCACTTTATGATATTTGACATGTAGGGCACACTTATAATTCTCAGGGAAAGTATATGTATTCATAATACTGAAGCACTCAATACATACAACCAAATCTATTTCTCTCTCTATTAGCCTATCTTTTGTACAGGTGGGTAGGATTCACAAAGTATACACTGAGCAGAAAATGTACAAGGGCAATTGCTAACAGAAATGCTAGCAAATGAAGGTTGCTCTTCTTCTTGTATTATCTAACTATGTATATATTTTTCCTTCGAGCAGCTATTGGACATCTCTCGGAGAGGCAGGGGGACAATTGAGAGATTCACATGGCACATTGGATATCCAATCATCTGAAGAATGTACCCCCAAATCAAAGGGGAATTTTACTTTGGGCGGAACTCCATACTCATTGCCTGTATTGTGTCCATTGTCAGGTTTTCTTGTATATGGATCTTCGTCCCTATTTCCAATACCTTCATTTGTGTCTATAACCCAATCAACTGCATACCCGTTGCACTGTTCAGGGTGTTCAAACTCTATCTCTGGCGAGGCTTCATTCATGCTATTGATTATTCCAGGGGCTATGCTGAAAAGCATGGCATCTGATGACCTCTGGAGGGTCTGTGTTTCAAATGGAAAGATGATTGGACCACTATGGATGTCTTTGTCTGATATATGAGTTAAAGACGGACCACGGCTGAAATTTATGACTTTACATGAAGAGCCATTTTGTGAACTGTTGGGCTTCTGCTGCTGCTGCTCATGAAAGTAATGCTGGCTATTGAGCCGACTCACAGGTATTGCAACTTCTGCTGAGCAAGGGGAGCTTTCGAAAGCAAAATGTGAAGCTTGTATGGATTGCAGGGCAGATAAGAGATCTGGCTCTATTGTTGCAGTTGACTGAGGACCCCAGGAGTGGGATAGTGCTCTTTGTGCCATAGAACTAGGCTTTTTAAATATCCTACAAATAGCCCAGGCATCCTGTCATCAGAAGATATATATCATATATCGAGATATTTTTTGGAATTTTAGCACTATAAGTAAATGTTTTGAATAAGAGGCTTACATTGGCTGGAATGTTTTTGTCTATTGGTACTTTAGGAAGTGATGGATCAGTTAGTGAAGGAAGCCTAAACTCATGCATCATCCAGTCAGTCTTGATCCCTTTTGCTGCTCTCCCTTTATAAAAGACAAGAGACTTCTTCAGGCCTATGCACTTGGTTCCCTCGGAGGAGTAAATGGGCCTATCTGTTCCTGTTGCTTTCCAGAATCCAGCTCCTGTGACTCTGTTTGGTCTAGCACTATTACGGTACTTCCGGTCCCTTGGGCAGTAGAAATACCATTCTTTTTCCCCAGAACTTGCAAGTTCTAAGTGAGGGCAAGGTAATGAATAAAATATTAGAGAAAGTAAAGGTGAATAATTCAATGCAATGAAGTAATGTTTGCAGATATTTAAGGAGGATAACTATATTTAGTTTGGTTTTCTGATGAGAAGGTTCTTAACTATTAGTGTAAAAAATGCTCTTATATTATGAAAATAAAGTCTATGTTTTGTGCGACTTTTGCTATAATTATGGTTACTATTATATTTTGAACACGTTGCATGCATACATAATGGATATGCACAATCTTGGATCTTCTGTGCTCTGTCTGAGTATGATATGGCCTTATTTACCATGACCACTAGTTTACCCATTGCTTGAAATATTGCTAGAAGATTTGCCCAACTTGTATTAAGAGTAAAACTTTGAACTGAAGTGGATCAGAAATCACGAGTTCTCTCTCTTGTTCGTCTTAACTTTCATATAGGTTAACTATGAAGACTGTATCTTTGCGCTGTAGTTCCCCAAAAGTAAGGAGGCTATGAGTTTATCTTCCATGCATTCGGCAGAAACAAGATGGTGAGTGTGGAATAATTTTGAAATTCTATCTCATCTCTAACGTGGGGCATAATATCTGGTGTCTGCATGTTATTAGAGAGAGATGTCTTCCATTCATTCTATTGATACATAAATGCAAAATTGTATATGCTGGCATTTATTTGGTTATTTGAAGCTAAAGCCTTTACAAGATCAAAGTTCCTTGTTGCTCCATTCAGTAACAAATAAGAACAAATCAAATAAGAACAATACAGAGAAGGTAGCAGCTTACTTGGGAGATCCCATGGGTCATATTTGTAGATGTCCAGCTGCCTGATGAGCTCAATTGAAAGGGGTTTCTGCTGAATCTTTCGCTTGAGATAAAAACCTACCAGCTCTTCATCTGTCGGATGAAACCGGAAACCAGGCAGAAGTACCTCCTCTGACTTGTCCATATCACTTCTCTCATCCATGACTAACAAGGGTGAAGCCTGATACAGGTTGCACTGCTCTTGTATTACCTATATGGATGTAGTGTATGGTTTTAGGGTCGAAGTTGGCTAGGTGAAGACAAACTCACGAATCTGTCTCTCTAATACAGTGCAAGGACTTATCAACTATGCACGGTCTACTATTTATATCCCTTGTTTGTGGCTTTGTGCTTGTGCAAAGGTGGCAAAACTCTTACTGACAGTTATCTAATATGGTACAGGAATTTATCAACCCAGAAAAAAATACAGAGATGGCTTGATGGACCTAAATATATGGGAAAGAATGAATACAAGACGCAGGTATCATGTGTAACTTGAGGACATGAGGTAGGAAACTAGTACTTATATAACTACTGTGTAAGATTAACTGTTTTTCTGTTAGATTTCTAGGCTCCTATTATATGCCTTGTATTCCGGGTCATAAACGATAGTCGGCAAGGGGAGTTTAACATACCCTTTATGAAAGAAATTACAGCTGCTTAAACATGACTAGATGAGGCCCACAACTCTGAAGCGCCCCTTGCAATAAGATAATATTTTATTCAGTCTCCTTTTGAATCTATCAGATTTATTTAATCAAGGATTAGTATCTCAATGAAGACAAGCATGTCAACATATATGGGGATTATTTGTCCCTTTCACTTCACACCTAAATTGTGATCTAGGACACCCTAAGCAACCCCTAAAAAATATTCATAAACAGTAGTAGCACCATTTCTTTTATATATTTGTCAGTTTCATAGAAATCAGGTATGGTTTGAACAGTTTCTTTAGTACTCCCTCTGTTCACAAATATAAGATGTTCTAAATTTTTAGTGAATTGGATGTCTACAGACATGTTTTAGTGTATTTGTTCACTCATTTCAGTCCATATGTAGTCCATATTGAAATATCCAAAACATCTTATATTTGTGAACGGAGTGAGTACGCTTTGGAAGCTAAACACTTTCAAATACATCAACACCACAATATCCAGGATTTATTCTTGCTACATTAATTTTCTTGAAGAATACCAATACATATTCCTCCATTCTCTGGTTTAGAAAATCCCTTGTATATAGAAAAGGATATCTCTTCTTACTACACATCATTTTCAGTACATATACGCTATTACGCTTCTGGTTGCATTCGAGATTTACTTTGCATAAAGAATTCCTTCTCTTTTACGGGATCATTTCTCACCACTGTCTAATTTGTTCTCACTAGGACGATCCATTTTGCACGTACTAAAGCAACGGTTAGCTTATTTCTACTGCTAACATCATTGATGGAAACTTGGATGAAAGTTGATGTGACAACAGATGTACACGTACCTATGAATTTGTGATTGCTACTTTTTGTTCTAAACCTGTGCAATAGCTTAACTGAAAAGGCGGGGTAACTGTTTAAAAACTGCAGTGTGGAGAAACCTTCATCCCAGTTAATGTCATTAAAAAATAATCATCGTCATCTCCTGACAATGATAGCCTTAGCAGTGTAATTGCCTTCAGTTTTCTACCAAGAATCGTATAACTCACTGCAAACTGTTGTCACATATATTGGTATATATCAACTTTTATTTCACAATCAGTCATTGTCGTAGAATCAATCTCAGCTTGCTTGAGTGCTTTATCGTATGTTCTGGTCCATCACCAATTGTACACAGTTCATTGCTCATTATTTTATAAGATCCTGTTTTTAAGTATCACAGTTAGCATAGTTAAATATGATTACTTGGTCATACATGATCTTGTACAGCCTCTCTTTCTGTCAAAGGTATCCCGATTTTTTTTTTGCCATGCTACTTTCTGTATCATCTTTCCTGCGCTGAATCAGCTGACATAATAATCATGCCAACGGCTTAAAGACAAGATTTTGGCCATGTTACAACGTACAAATAACTTAGTACCAAAAAGAACTCAGAAATTTCCCATGCCTCCCCAATTCCAGGCAGGATATTACCACCCAATCAATTCCATGTTTTTGAAAACAAAACATGATCACGTTCACAACTCTTGTCTTCTACCATGATCCACATTGGGAGATGGTTTGGGTTGAACTCTTCAAACGCATACCTTCTCGATGTCCTTGTCGCATTCTTGGTTTGTAGTTCTTGGAGCACCAGAACGTTCTTGCCAAATGGGCATTATCTTTGTTTTATTGCCTAATTTGCGGGTTGGTTTTTTCCTTTTCCAATTTTTGTGAACTTGCTAAAAATAGAGCACACACACCAACAAATGCATGTTTAGGACTCTGCAATCTACATTATGGTACCATATCTTCCAACCTGTGCTAGATTTTGTATCGAGGGTTGTATCTTCTGTTTGTTTGATAAGAAAAGGAGTCCCAGCTTTTGAGTCTTTGGGACTATCGAGCCAAATGTGCGTCAAGCTATAGTGCTGGAAATTTGCAGCCAAAGCATGCCATCGGGGAGCTTACAGATGTTCCATATCTTATATCTTAGGAGCATATAAAAATAGATACTTGCTGAGTTACTGTGAAATGTGAGAGGAAATTTGACCATTTCATCTTAACAACTCTGGCCCTGGATTACATTCGCATTTGCAAAGCTGGTTAAATACGAGTCATTAGAGCTGCCATGAATCAGATAGTTTTTAGAAAGGAAATGAAAAATCAACTCCAATTTTTATGCATTCCTTTTCCTACAACCCTTTTGAGCAAATATGTGGTGCCAGCAACACATATCTTGCTAATTTACTATCTTAAAAGGAGCATTTTTCATGCATCCTCATAATTTGTTTGCCCATGCACACTACAGAACTTACATTGCACGGCCTAATTTTTTGTGTGGCTGAAATGGACTGGCCCAGAAAGCAACATCTGACCTCCCGATAGTATAATGAAGCCGTTAACATCAACCTCTTTACTCAAAAGAAGTTACTACATAGGACAAGCCAGAGCATGTCAATCATGTAGCAAAGAAAGAACAACTTGGTGCATACCTGCAGTTCCCTCCATTCACACAGTACATCCATAGGAAAAATAATAGAAAATCCCAGTGAGATAGATTTATTGGTATAAGTTTTACTTAATGCTAGCATGGTATGAACATCCATTGCCCACTTGCGAGGAAGAATCATTGAGCCAACCTGAAAGCTACGTACAAGTACAATGCATTTCTTATAGCAATAACCGTATTGTATATTTGTATGATTGGACATTTTCCACCACGAAGATTGGCAGTAGTATGGAAAGAACCATACATAATCATATTTTGTAAGACATCTTGTAGACCATACATTGCGTGCCTTACCCAGTAAGATCATACACTAAGCAGTCGAATAAAGGAAAGCTCATTGTTCTTCCAGATCTTTTTGCAGAAGTTACTCAAGGATATGCACAAAGCTAAAATCCGGACGGTTATAAAGACTTCAAGACGCCCCCAATAGCTCCTTGATATCGTACCCTTGCAACTGAAGCAATAAAAGATCATATGTCAGTTACATAGGAAGAAGGGAACATGAATTAGCTGCCCCTGCTCATGTGCAATATTCTGCATGTTAATCAACTCATAATTTCCTTAGCATTTTCATCCAGCAAATTACTGACACAGATGATAAGACGTACCTGAAGAAAGGTTAGCAGTAGTATAACTCCCGAGTTCCAAAATGCATGTATTGTAATAGGAGCTAGAAGATTGCGAGTTTGAGCATATGTAAACCCCAGTGCAACACCTGCGGAACATTCACAAAATTTGTATCAACATAATGGTAAAACTGATAATTTGTCCTGAAGAAGACACCACTGACAGATTGTAGTCCTCAGACCGAATTACACAAAATGTTGCATGTTGTGCCTGTTCTTTGTTTCATCGCAACAGCTTTGTCTGTCATATTTCTGTAGCCAGTTTTGGCTTCTTTCTTTAGAAGAGAAGACCACAATTATAACATACCACATAACGGTTACACCAGATGTAACAAACACAACAGCTGATGTTGAATATTGTTCAAATAAGGATAACTACCACCTAATCTGATCCCTAAGATTCGGGACTAACTGGGAACTAATTCAAGTCCTATACTACGTCTTTCCTAATTATCCTGAACTGCTGCCTCACCACCAATTTCCTGCTACCAGATAGACTGATATGGGGACTTTATCTCTAACATGAAGCTTCCCTAAAGATGCGCGCACTGGACTCGCTACTGGTGGCAGGGTGCCATGCGCTGCTGGTTTGCCCCAATATGGGGAAGTCCCAACAGCAGCATCCCCTACAGCAACATGAACCATATGGCAAAGTTTGTCGGCAACTAAGTATGTTCATGCACAGATGGCAAAAATGGAATTCAATTGGTTTTCCACATTAGTTTTGAATCTCCTAGAAAATTACCAAGTACAAACAGTTGTGGGAATTGATCAGGTGTCAAATGGGCGAAGGCAAATACAGCAGCACTGAGAATCACGCAGACTGGAGTAGGAAACCTGTACCAAAAGCAAACTATTCAATACACCGACATGCAAAACTGCAAGCTCTAGAAAAATAAATACAATATCAACTTTTACCACTTAGTCAAGGACACCATTAGAAATCCTCGGAACACAGTCTCCTCCAGAATTGGTGCTAGAACTCCAGTAATCCCCACCAAATAGGCAGTGCTACCAATTTTAAAATTTGAAAAATAAATAAAGTTCTGATAGCTGGTGTGACAGCCGGCAAGTAAAACACAAAAGCTAGTGAGATGCTACCTGAGAGTTGATGAGCCAATTAGTGGCAGTAAAAGGACCAGCGAGTCCTTCTGCAATAACAAAGAGAGTCCAGAAATAGATCAGTAGTCATGTAGTAGTACCCATTAAATGGGTTAACTGCAGTAGTTGTACAACATATAGGATAGGTATAAAAAATTCTGAACATCCAAAATTATAAGGCATCTCAGAGAAATCAATTGCCAACCAAAAATAAGAGAATCTATGTTTCCAAATGTTTAACAACATAGCTCTCTGTTCTGGCAAATGTATCGTTTGATTTGACAATCATTTCGTACTAACTCCAAAGTATAGGACAGTCTTTCTTTTTTGACAGAGAACATATAGAACAGTCTCAGGTTATGAATATATTGAGTTAGTCTTGCATGAGTAAAAGTGATTACATAAAGCTAGGCTCAAGTGGGCTTAAGATACGTCAAAAGATTGGCCATATGAAAACAAAACAGATTCTTAGGAAGAACTTTTACATTTGGCATATTCTGAACTGTCCAACAAAATGCTTTATTTACCATATTACTTTTCAATGAACAAATCGGGGTGCAAATTAAAGGTGGATGGAGTCAGACTAGTGTAAGTCTGTAAGGTGACAGAAGTGTAAGGAGCAGACTAGTGTAAGTCTGTAAAGACTCATTTTGCTCCGTATGTAGTCACTTGTTGAAATCTCTAGAAAGACAAATATTTAGGAATGGAGGGAGTATAACAGAGCCTGACCTCTCTCTCTGGAGGTGCACCATTCAGATAGGTCATGGCAGCTCCAACTAAAGCAATGGAAATGACTGCACCAAAGAGGCCAATACCAGCCCACAGAAGCCAGCCATTTTGCAGCTTGAATGGTTCTTTGACATCTGAAAGGTCAAAATTACAATGTCAATGTACTTCAACAACAACAAAGCCTTTAGTCCCAAACACAGTGTCAACTTACTTCCTAACAGAAAATCACAAAAATAATCTTTGACCTTGACTAAAGTGTTAAAAGCAGCATTCATGAAAAAGAGGAACCCCTAAATTCATAGTTACAAGGAAACTCCAGTTGCAGTAAATAACCGACAGCACTTCTGACAGTTGAAAACATTAGTCTACAAGAAAGAATGCACCACTCTCTTTGCACAAGATCAAATGAACTAAAAGTAAGCATATTAATAAGATCATGTCCTGACCGTAACAGAAGACATCCTCAGGGAATGGTCGGAAGGTATTGGTGATGCTAAATATAACACCAAGCACAACAGCAGTCACGCTACTGCATAAGACAACAAAAATAAACAGAATTGGATATTTTGAAATGGGCAATATCCATCCTTTAGTATGTACACACTACCAGAAAAAGTATCGAGTAAGAATAGATCCATACAGTTGTCCGAGGAACAGTATTTCTGCCTTCTCATCTATAGTTGCCCCCGCGGCTGAAAACCCTACGTATTGCAGTATCGACTGCTCAACCAATCCTGTCAGAGCAAAGCTGTCTAAAGAACGCTCAGGATACTTTCTTAGCGTTAACCATGCCTAAAACTGCAAATAGGCATCACCAACCACAGCCAGCATGCATATACAAAGATACTTCTGCGAAAATAACCATCCGGTGTGCAGGATAAGAGTACCTTACTCCACAGCCCACCATGCTGAGGACAACAGTTTGCCACTCCCATGGCACATCCCATCGGCGAAGGACGGGCCACTCGTTCGAATCCTGCTTACATCCAAATAACGCAACAAAGTCTGATTGTCAGCAGGGCAACACCAGAAAGACAGGAATATTCACAGTCCAACTAGAGTTCAGTAAGTTTCCATGGCTAGATAATATCGTTGCACATAGATTGATAGTTCACCAATGCACCGGCCACATTTTTCTATTGATGCACTGGACGTGTTTCAAATTTCAACACAAGTTCTTCTGCTCTTTCAAGAACCTAAATTCTGCACCAAGCAACAAGAAGCACTGCTGCTAGCCTCAGTAGGGTAGGGCATCAAGAAATGGAGCGGTGGCGCATCACCTTACTGGAAGGCGGTGGCGGGTTGTTGTAGGATAAGCACGCGAAGTCTCTGCCGCTCCTCGAGCTCCTGCTCCAGCGGCCGGTCTCCGGCGGCCGCAGCAACCGCTGCTGAGCTCCTGCTGCGGCTGACGCTGCCAGGCGGCCGGTTCTTGGGGTGGGAAATGGCCTCCCGTGCTTGGAGAGGAGGAGGGATCTGCATGGGAGCGGCCGGAGGAGGACAAGAGAGAGCGGAGACGACGACGTGGAGGCCATCGGAAAGGGCGCGCGCTTCTCACTTCTCTGCTCTCTCTGCTCGCTGGGGAAGAAAGCCTCACGGCCTCGTGGGGATAAGGTGGGGACCTTTCTGTAAATCAGATAAAATGCAAGCGCAAAGCCAGAAAACGTAGACGGGAGACCCTTTCGTTTATTTGTCGTATAACTTGGGGTCCAAATTGCAAAGTGACACACACCCGTTCTTTTCTCCTAGGAGCAAGACGCCTCCGCGCTCGTGGCAACGGCGGCGGCGATGGCGACGTCGGCGAGCACGTCCGGCGAGTGGCTGAAGGGCGCCCTGCAGGAACTGAGGGGCCGCACGGGGAGCGCCCTGGAGCTCGACGACGGCCTCATCTCCGGCCTCGTCTCCTTCTGCGAGCTCGCGCCTCCGCCCGACGCGGCCGACTACCTCGCGGTCCGTACCCCCACCACACGCCCCTCCGTCATCGGAACGATAGCTTGCAGCACATGATCCATATCGCGTCGCGCTCGGCCTTCTGATTTGAGCTTGCTGCGCGTGTGTGCTTGTTTGGCGCGGCGGCCTGATCTGCATCCGGTTGGGGGTTTTCTCAGATTTAGGGTTTGTGCGGTTTTTAGTAAATTTGGCTGACGTTAGGATCGGTTTCACGTCAGATCAACCTTCAGAGCTTGATGATAATTGTCACTAGTAGTTTCGATAGTCTGGTTGCTGCATTGTGCCACTGGCAGTTTGCTATTTCTGGTTGAGGGTTGTCTGTTAGTTTTAAACTGATGAATGATCAAAGCGTGTCATGTTAGACTTGTATGCGGCCAGTGGAGAACATGGTGCTTAAAGAATCATATCATCATTCTTTCAAAAGAAAAGAGAAAAAAATGAAAAAAGAATCATATCATCATGAATCCCATTTTGTAACCTAATGTTTTGTCAGTATGTTTTGAGCATCTTATCTGTTCTATTACTTAATATATGCATATGTGCATGTTCGCTGGCAATCTAGAGCTTGAGATGTAGTTACATCTTTAAGGGAAACTTAGACTAGTGCATAGTTAGCCTGCCCTTGTCTTGCTGATCTGATCGACACAAGTATTGTGGATTGTGATGAAAATGATTTGCTTTCTTGTGAGCATGTACATTGACTATTGGTTTGGCAGTGTGTCTACATATCTTTTGCGGAGCATCTCGAATATAGTTGAAAGGATGACCTGGGCACATTCAGCCCAAATACCATCATGATGAAACTAATGTGTGCTCTTGACATCCGTGTCACTGTAGTTTTGCATTAACCTTTCTCAATTGGGCATTGTGCATGGCTTTCTCAAATTTTATGTGTGGCCATTTTGTGTTATAAAGGAGCTCTAGTTCCATTTTTTTAATTCGTTTGGAGTTGTACTTGTACATACTCCAGACTGCTTCTTCTGAGTGACACCACTGTTTATCAGCTTATCATGTTCTATATTATGCACACGCCATGAATTGTGGAAACTACTGTTACTTAGGTGAAGTAAAATGTTGATCATTCTATGTGTACAATTCTGCAGAATATTGTTGGAGCAGAAGCCGCGCAGGACCTCATTCAGGAGTACTTGCAGAGGAGGGGCTACATTGATCCCTCAAAAGGAGCTGGAAGCTCGCAGTCGTCTAACCTTCAGCCTTATTTGAAGCCATCTGCTGATGCAGCAACTGCCCAAACAAAGAAACATACACGTACACAAAAAGATCCAGCATCTTCTTCTAGTCAGAGTTCCAAGAGTCAATCAGATGCTGCTGAGACCCCTGCTGCCTCCAAGAGAGGTCCAAAAAAGAAGGGAGGAAAGGCCATCTCCCTTGCTGAGGCAGCAAAGGGTTCTATTGTCTTCAAGCAGGGGAAACCTTGTTCATGCCAAGCACGGCTGCACAATCTTGTTAGCAACTGCTTATCATGTGGAAAAATTGTGTGTGAACAAGAGGGCGAGGGACCATGTAGTTTCTGTGGCTCACTTGTCTTGATGGAAGGTAGTACATATGCGGGTTTAAGTGATGTTGGAGTTCCTCTTTCGGACACAGAAGTTGCAGCTGAAGCTTATGCAAAGAGGCTTGTTGACTATGACAGAAACTCTGCGGCAAGAACTAAAGTTTATGATGATCAAAGTGACTATTTTGAAATGGAAGGAAATAGTTGGCTCTCATCTAAGGTAATCGACGTTTGATTGTTTCTATTTCATTGTTCCATCCATCTCATCCCTTGTGGCTCATACTCGTATATATCCACTCATTCCGATTCTTTCCCATTTGTTGATCTTCACTGTCCTTTATTTTAGTGATTAAGTCGTAAGGAAAAACTTTTAGCTATTAACCGAAATTTGCATACAACACCTAGCCATAATGTGAAAATTTATGTTTATATTTATTATAGGATTTATTTATGCAATGTATTTTTCTTTGGTGCTCAGAATCAGCCCATTTCAGCAATCAACTCTTTACTCCTAAAAATTATGCATATATCATCTATTTTTATGAGTATATATGATAAAAGATGTAATTTGATGGATTAGACAATGATAGGATGTTGTGTGACTGTTTTTTAGGATATTGAAAGGCAAGTTGTTCTAATTGGATGATATATACAAAGACATTTATTGCAGTTCTCTATTTTTCTCGCTTCAGGAGAAGACAAACCTAAAGAAGGTGCACGACGAAGCTCAGGATGCAGCTGAAAAACAAAAGGGGAAAGTGACGGTCACATTTGATTTGGTGGGCCGTAAGGTAGTAACTCGTTCCTGCAGGCTCGGTTCACAGTTTGGAAGCTTTCAATAAGAAAAGAAACATTTCGACGCCGATATAATTTTGCAAGTATCTTCTGCAGGTAATTTTGAACAAGGATGATGCCGCAGAGTCGGAATCTGACCAAGGGATCATGAGACCACTAGAACAGATGCATCAGGTTCAACGCATACAGCCCAGCCCCTCGATCAGAGAGCAACCAGTCTTCGTTGAAACAGGACCTGTGAAGCCGAGAACCGACAGGGTAAAACAGAGCAAGAAACTCGGAAAGAATGGCTTGTGCCTGGAGGTAACCGGAAGGGTGCAGCATGATGACAAGGATCCCCAGAGCTTTCTTGGTGGCAAGATGAAGAAGGGTGATCATCTCGCGTACAGTTCCTTCGGTCAAGTTCGTGAAGGTGATGACTACGAGTGCTCCCTTGATTTTGATTGAGCTTTAGCTGCGAATTTTGATGCGCTCGAGTGCCTTCACATTGTACTTAATTATCCCATTTCATACGGGTTGGATTGTGGTCTGGTCAAGTTTCCAGCTAGAGGTATTTTGGAAAGGCTTGCTTCGGGATCAGATCATTCAACTAAAGTTGTCAGGCCGGATAGGCTTTGTGGGGTCTTGAACCTATAAAGTACAAGGTCAAGAGCACTGAGGCAAAAAAAATTATGACCCTAAATCCAAGTATTTTATCAGTAATGTTGCCTTGTTCTGGCCGAAGTATGTTCTGAATCAGCGAACTCTGTAGTGCTATCTGTACAATTTTGCACTTTAAAACGGCATTTGGAAAACATCAACTACGCCATGTCTTTCTTGAATTTCACTGGATACTTTACAGGCAAGCTCTTGCATTGTCTGCCCTTTATTTTGAGAACTGCCCATCAGGCATTTTATTCCTTCAAGCGGATCATATGCTCAATCAGAAACTCAGGGATTACATCGAAAGTATACTGATTAACATGTAAGGAAAAGGAGTATCTAGCACAAAGGTGAGCCGCCACATTGGCCTCCCTATAAGTGTAGACAAGTTTGAATCCCTGAAAACTCCAGACATAAGACTACATCTCTCTGAAAACTTGCCATCCTACGGACCTGTCATCGCCTTGCATCCACAAGTTGCAAAGGTTTTGACAATCAGACTCAGTTATTACATGAGATAACAATTTGTCCATAGTTAGTCACATAGCATCACGGTACGCCAATAACTCTGAGATAAAAAGGATTATCTGTATAAACGCATGGTTGTGTCTGTCACCGATGTGTATTTTGAAGGTTCTAAAAAGATCCGGTTTATGATGGGTAAGAGTGACGGGCGTGCGATCATGAGGCAGAACTGGTGAAAAGTTGTCGAGGACACCATGATGAAAGAAGTTGAAATGGCTGTGTTCAGGTTCAATAAGGTCAACATGACCAGTGGTTTGATGATTCATTGGCCCATGTGATAAACCCTGATTGAATGGCAGATTAGGATATGTATGTAGTAGTATACAGTACGAACTTATGTGTTTAATGGTAGGTGTTATGCGGTAATGAACTTGGTAGTATCAACTTTTGGGTCTAACTGGATATGAAGATCATCCACCTTCTATTTTGTGACCTACTTGGCATGTAAATGTACATATATGTGGCTTCTAGTGTAACCATCCTACTACTCTCCTTCAAATTGTACTAGCTTGGCAATCAGTACTGCGATTTTGCTATTTTTTATTCACTACACAAAGGGCTACAATACACTCAGCTCATTTCACACCAAAATATAAAATATGCTATGTTGAGACGCTAAATCAAATTTACAATCCAACATTTATATTTGGACTAGAATTTTGCCCAACATGACTATAATGTAAAAATGGTGTTTCTTTTTTTAGTAGAATTTTGAAATGATGCAATTTCCCGAAAAGAAAATGTAACCATTTTTCATATGGACTACATGTTAGTTTCATATTTTGACCAGAAGATCATCAAATTTATGAATTTTGCACGTAAAAAATGATAAAATTTATGAAAATCAGCATGCCATTTTCAAATCTTAATAATGAGGGTTCTGTTTTGACCGAAATACTGAAATTTCAGCACAAAATATATCATATGTTATTTAAAATGAACATGCTTATTTATTATTTGAAAATCAACATTTTCAATAAAGCATGATTTCAAAATATCACCCATTTTTATTTCAAAAATGAGATTTCTATTTTAACCAGCATGCTATTTACAAATCTAAAAAACGAGGGTTCTGTTTTGACCAAAACGCTCAAATTTCAGCTCAAACATATTATATATTGTTGAACACGCTTATTTCATATTTCAAAATCAACATTTTTCAAGATAGTATGATTTCAAAATATCACCCATTTTCCATGTTTCAAAAATGAGATTCCTATTTTGTCAAGCATTTGATAAAAAATATTAATTTTGCGTGTAAAATAATTATTATTTTTAAAGAAAATGAACACGCTATTTTTAATTTTATAAAATAAGGTTTCTATTTTGAAAATTTGAAAACTAACGCTGAATTTCATGTTTCAAAATGAGGCTTTTGATTTGACTTTATTTTGATAACAAGTATGAAATTTGACTATAATTTAATCAAAATTCAAAAAACTGCACGTCAAAAAATGATAAAATTACGAAAAACCTACATCACTAAAAATGCATTATTTGATGGTTTCCACATTTCAATCCGTCGATGTGTTCATAATTCCTATCGAGGCTTCCATTTTTGACCTTTCCAGCACACTTCCGTTTCCAAATAGATGAATAGACTACCAACAAACTAAACATGTTTCACTACACATCACAATGCTAAATACTCACTTCTTTGGCTTTGCACAATCTTCTTCTGCATCCTTCAATGGTCTCTTCTTGCCCCTCGCCACCTTATCATCTTCTGCATTCTGAATCTTTCTCTTCTCTGCATCCTCCAATGATCCATCTTCTGCATCTGAATCTTTCTCTTTTCTCCGCCTCTACCTAGTGCCTTTTGCTTTCCTGGCAAAATTGAAGAAAAATATTTTAACACTCTCCAAGGGAGTAAATTACACTGTAAACACATATGAAAATGAACAAAGAGGTAAACATGTACATGAACTTCATTAGCTTTTTTTTGCCTCTCAACCTCTCGCGCTTAGATTACATCCTCTTGTTGGATTCTTTGGTAGTTGGTCTCCCTTTTGAAACTATTGGGTTTGGGTCTTCGACTTCATCGGTGTAGCATTCGCGAGCAGAAAAGAAGTAGGCCGACAAAGAAACAAACGATTTCCGACCATGATCCCAATCAGTTTTTTCTTTGTCAACCAATATACTCTTGAGGAACTCCATCATCTCTTCTGGCTGTGATTCGCTAGCTGCGGCCGTGAATAAAGCTTCACTAGCCATGTTACATAGTTCTGGTACTTATTCATGTGCTCAGACCATACATGCGTATTTGCAGTCCTCGAAGAACGAAACGCTGGCTTGACATCTATTGTCCATCTTGCCTTCACAAAAAATATTGGATATATGCACACACCAAGATGATATAGAACAAAATATATATATGCGCATGAATAATACTCGCTTTCCATCTTTTTACATTTACAAGGTCCTGCAGATGGTGGTGACCTTGTTCGTATGGTCTTCTTTAGTGTTGGTCGAGAGGAGTAAGCATGGCATCTGGGGATGGAGATGGACCAGGCAAAACGGCGCGCTAGTGCGTTAATGGAGATAGTGTTGCACCAGGCCTTGCAGATGCACCTAAACAGCGACGGCGACTTGACATGCAGTCGGCCCATGATCTCCAACACAAGCTCCTCTCCATTTGTTAGGGCATATTTCTCTCTAATGGTTTTGATGATTGATGACAATGTGTTTTACGGACTAACCGTTCACATTGAGCATTTTAGATATTCTTATATATGGCACAAGACGAATTTATTCCCCTTGGTAACAATAAGAGTGAAGACGGTTTTTCCGACGTTTCTTTTTTTGGTGGACATGAGTCGTAGGAAAACCGTACTATTAAGAAGGGATTCGCTTTGAAAAGGTTTGGGTGAAATCAACACGTACACTTACACATATGCACCCACTAACCATTCCGGCAACATGTAGGAGTTCACCGTTTTTACTTGGCAAAGTTGAAGCACTCAAGCAGTAGTATCGCGCTGGTCCACGATAGCATCGCTTGGCGGTACTGTCGCAGACCAGTACCGTACCCAATACCTCTTGTTTTAGGCCTCCCCATAATTAATGGTAGTAGAGCGGTAGTACCGCTTATTGCGGCAGTACCGCATTCTACTGACGCGTACCGCTTATTTTAGGGCTTCTGTTGCCCAGACTATTTTAGCGGTACTAGAGCGGCTGTACTAAGCTACCACTTCGTGCGGTACTTCTGCCTTGGCATCTGTGTCCTGTGACCCCTCGCGGCAGTACCGCATATGGGAACGGTAGTACCACTTCGGCGACACTATCGCCTTTGTACTCTTGTACTCGCAGGCGTCAGCTAGAACAATCACACCTAGAGGTAGTACAAAGTAACGGTTGGATTTGCCGCTTGGGTGCGGGCAGAACAAGTAATGGTTGGATTCGCCCCACCACTATACAAAGGAGGTCTTATTCCCCAATGATGACCCACAGGTATACGGGATCAATTGTAGCTCTTTTCGATAAGTAAGAGTGTCGAACCCAACGAGGAGCAGAAGGAAATGACAAGTGGTTTTCAGCAAGGTAATGTCTGCAAGTGCTGAAATTGTAAGTAGCAGAGTAGTTTGACAGCAAGATAATTTGCGAGCAAGTAACGATAGTAGTAACAAAAGTGCAGCAAGGTAGCCCAATCCTTTTGAGGCAAAGGACATGCCAAAATGGTCTCTTATAATAAGCAAAGCATTCTTGAGGGTACACGGGAATTTCATCTAGTCACTTACACCATGTTGGTTTGATTTGTGTTCGCTACTTTGATAATTTGATATGTGGGTGGACCGGTGCTTAGGTGCCGTTCTTACTTGAACAAGCCTCCTACTTATGATTAACCCTCTCGCAAGCATCCACAACTACCAGAAAAGTATTAAGAATAAATTCTAACCATAGCATTAAACTTTTGGATCCAATCGGTCCCTTACGGAATAGCGCATAAACTGGGGTTTAAGCTTCTGTCACTCTCGCAACCCATCATCTACTTACTACTCCATAATGCATTCCCTTAGGCCCAAATATGGTGAAGTGTCATGTAGTCGACGTTCACATGACACCACTAAGGGAATCACAACATACATACTATCAAAATATCGAACACATATCAAGTTCACATGAGTACTTGCAACATGATTTCTCCCGTGACCTCAAGAACAAAAGTAACTATTCACAAATGATAATCATGCTCAAGATTAGAGGGGTATTAAATAGCATATTGGATCTGAACATATAATCTTTCACCAAATAAACCATATAGTAATCAACTACAAGATGTAATCAACACTACTAGTCACCCACAAGCACCAATCTATAGTTCTGGTAACAAGATTGAACACAAGAGATGAACTAGGGTTTGAGATGAGATGGTGCTGTTGAAGATGTTGATGGAGATTTCCCTCCCCAAGATGGGAGAGTTGTTGATGATGATGATGACGATGATTTCCCCCTCCGAGAGGGAAGTTCCCCCGGCGGAATCGCTCCGCTAGAGGGCAAAAGTGCTCCTGCCCAAGTTCCGCCTCGAGACAGCGGCGCTCCTTCCGATAGTCCTCCCCTTATTTTTTCTAGGTCAAAATGACCTATATACCAGAAGATGGGCACTGGAGGTGGGCCTGAGTGAGCACAACCCACCAGGGCGCGCATGGGCTCCCTGGCTCGCCCGTCTGGGTTGTGTCCACCTGGTGGGCCCCCTCTGGTACTTATTTTCTCCAATATTCATCATATATTCCATAAAAAATCTCCGTGAAGTTTCAGCTTGTTTGGAGTTGTGCAGAATAGGTGGCCTGACGTAGCTTTTCCAGGTCCAGATTTCCATTTGCCGGAATTCTCCCTCTTTGTGTGTACCTTGCATATTATGAGAGAAAAGGCATTAGAATTACTACAAAAGCATTATTATGCATAAAAACATCATAAATAACAGTAGGAAAACATGATGCAAAATGGACGTATCAACTCCCCCAAGCTTAGACCTCGCTTGTCCTCAAGCGAAAACCAAAATCGAAAAACATGTCCACATGCTTAGAGAGAGAGTTGTCGATAAAAATAATATACAGACATAGAAGCATCATGTAGATTATTATAACAGCAACAAATTTAAACACAAGACTTTTATCATAGAGCTTTTATCATAGACTTCTCATGAATAAGTAGCAGTTCATCACACAATCGAAGTATAAAGCATAAACTCTATTAGAAACCAACAAACTATGTTCTTAGTCAACTTTGTAACTATAATTCATCATTTTTTAGGAAGGGTCGCGTATCAGAGCCTTTAGGCAAGTCCACATACTCAACAATCATATAGTCTTCTATGATTGCTAACACTCATCGCATACACATGAGCAAAACGTTTCAGCCGGACACATAGAAAGATAGGGGCTTATAGTTTCGCCTCCCAACGTATTCACCTCAAGGGTGATGTCAACAGTAATAACTTATGCCACCCATATTCAACTGGACATATGTGCCTAGATCTTTCCTCACCACATGATGCTTGCCAAAGAAGAAAAATAAAAAAGGAATAGAGGGAAAAACTTTGACTCTTTGCATAAAAGTATTCTGTAAAAAAAAACATAAAATTAAAAGATAGACCCTTCACAGAGGGAAGCAGAGGTTGCCGTGCACTTATTTGTTTGTATGCTCAACCCCTTAGTGCAAAAGAACGTCACGTTGCATTGCCCCTTGTGATAGCAACCTTTATTATGCAGTCTATCGCTTTAATTCTTCATCATCACAAGTTCGTGCAACGCTCAATTTTCTCTTACACTAAATGATCTCACACATTTAGAAGCAATTTTTATTGCCTTTTTGCATCGATGGCAACTTACTTGAGGGATCTTGCTCAATCCCTAGGTAGGTATCGTGGACTCTTGAAAATAAGATTTGGGTTTAAGGGTTTTTGGATGCACAAGTAGTATCTCTACTTAGTGCGGAATTTTTGGCTAGCAAAGATAGGGGCAAGCACCACATGTTGAAGGATCTATGACAATATAACTTCTATGTGAATATGACAAACATAAATCATTACGTTGTCTTCCTTGTCCAACGTCAACAGTTTTTGGCATATAATATTTTGATGGGGCTCGAAATCACAAAAGATTTCTAGGATAGTGTATTTATATGTGAATCTTCTCTTCCCTTATTAATTCTTTCATGAGTTGCATCATTGACCAATGCTATGTTTGTCAATCTCTAATAAAATTTTCTACTTATACTTTTCCTTATGTGGTGCCATCACCTACCATAAGGTTAGCATATGATCTTTTTCTTTTATTTCCTTTCTTTTTTATTTATATCCTTTCTTTTTATTGCAACATGAAAGTAAAGAAAGCAGAAACTCAAACTAAACTTTATTATATATCTTGCACACTATTACAAGGATAGATAACTAAGCAAGCTCTCGAAAAGAAAGGATCGAACTAAACTTTTATTCATCTAAAGCAAAAGATCGAACTAAAATAAGTAAAGGCAAAAAGATAGTGGGGATAATACGATACCTGCGCACCTCCCCCAAGCTTGGCGGAAGCCAAGGGGAGTGCCCATACCCGATACTCAATTTTCCTTTGGTGATGAAGAAGAAGGAGGTGGTGATGAAGATATCTTGTCCTCGGGTTTCCATGGCAGAGGCTCACCATTATAAGAGGAGGAGTGAGTCTCACGGGTCCTGAAACTGGCAGCCAAACTCATACCTTTAAACCTTGCCTCATATTCAAAGACTTGGTTTTGAAGATCATAGATCTGGCTTTGGAGGAAGTTGATTTGCTCGTTGAGGGTGAAGACGATGTCCTTCATAGACTTGCCATCCATCTTGAGATCACGGGTGTAGTCCGCGATCATGAGGTGATTGGCATTGAGTCCATGTTCCACCATCCCCTTGCATCGGAAGACCTCCTACTCCATAGCCTCAAGCCTGGCCTCCACGGTTCCCGTCCCCTTGGGACCTTGCACATCACGGATGTGCAGCACCCCCTCATGCATCTGGATAGCCTGAGGGTGCTGCATCACCTCCCATAGATATGGGTTGATGACGTTCTCGAAGAACTTGCCCTTGGAGGAGCATGGAGCGGCCATGGTAGATTCGATCTGTCAGAAAACAACAAGGAAAGAGAACATAAGATTTTTCCGTGATACGACTGTCAATAGGTTCGGGGGGTATATAAAGATTTTTTATCTTGGGAAACAAGCAAACGTGAGAGAAACGGAGTCCAGAAGGTGTCCCTGGTGGGCACAACCCACCTGGGCGCGCCCTGGTGTTTTATGCCCACCAGGGTACGCTTCCTAGAAGTTTCTTATTTTCCTTATTTTCCAAATATTCCAAAACTGACAAAAAAATATTTTTGCTGATTTTTCGGAGTCCATTTACTTACCATATCACGTACCTCCTTATTTTCACGATTCGGGAGTGTTCTGGAAGGACTCTTTTATGTGTTCTTCCGGTGTCAAAGTTTGGATAATATTACTTTCAACATTAATGGGCGTACCCGAGATATAATGTTTTATTCGTTGCCCATTAACAACCTTCGGGTTAGTACCTTCGACATTATTTATTTTGATAGCTCCAGACCGATAAACCTCCTCGATAACATAGGGTCCTTCCCATTTGGAGAGGAGTTTTCCTGCAAAGAATCTGAAAAGAGAGTGTACAAAAGAACATATTCTCCGACTTTGAACTCACGCTTTTGGATTCTTTTATCATGCCATCTTTTAACTTTTTCTTTAAATAACTTGGCATTTTCATAAGCTTGGGTTCTCCATTCATCTAATGAGCTAATATCAAATAACCTCTTTTCACCGGCAAGTTTGAAATTATAGTTGAGTTCTTTGATTGCCCAATATGCTTTATGTTCTAACTCAAGAGGTAAATGACAAGCTTTTCCATAAACCATTTTGTAAGGAGACATACCCATATGATTTTTATAAGTTGTTCTATAAGTCCAAAGTGCATCATCTAATTTCTTAGACCAATTCTTCCGGGACCTATTGACAATCTTTTGCAAGACTAGTTTTATTTCTCTATTACTAAGTTCAACTTGACCACTAGACTGAGGATGATAGGGTGATGCAATTCTATGGTTAACATCATACTTGGCAAGCATTTTACGGAAAGCACCATGAATAAAGTGTGAACCACCATCAGTCATTAAATATCTAGGGACTCCAAACCTTGGGAAAATAACTTCCTTATTGGTTGGAATAGCTTCTACCCATTTAGTAACATAATCAACAACAACCAAAATATGTGTATACCCGTTAGAGGAAGGAAAATGTCCCATGTAATCAAATCCCCAAACATCAAATGGTTCAACAGCAAGTGAATAATTCATAGGCATTTCTTGACGCTTACCGATATTACCTATTCTTTGACATTCATCACAAGATAAGACGAACTTACGGGCATCCTCGAAAAGAGTAGGCCAATTGTCGGGTGGTAGGTGCGACATATGCCAACGGGTGGCTTATCATTGTGGGAGCCAGTAAGACGTCGCCGGTGCCTGGAAACGGGATGAGGCGAAGACATGCACGCCGGCGAATCTTACCCAGGTTCGGGGCTCTCCGTGGAGATAACACCCCTAGTCCTGCTCTGCGGGGTCTCCGCATGATCACTAGATCAAGACAAGTAGCTACAAGTGCTCCTTGAGCTGTCGGGTTAGAGGGAGAAGAAGGGCAAGGCTAGCTCTCCTTTTCTCTCTATGTGGTGTGTGTAATTCTATGAGACCAACCCTTTGCATGGGTGTCCCGGGGGTTTATATAGGCCTACCCCCAGGGGTACAATGGTAATCCGGCTAGGCACGGGTCCCAGCCATCAGTGTCCATGCTTGCCGGCTTCTCCACCGGTCATTGGGGCCCGCCGACTGGTGGGTCCCGCCGGCTGCCGGCTTCTTGGCCGGCACGCCGGCCCCACCGCATGGGGGCTTTGTCGGCGGCTGGTTACTGTTGCCTCACCTCTGATGACGAGGGCTTTGTCGAGGTAAGCATGGCTACAGTGTCGCCGCCTTGCAAGCTCTCACTGTAGCCTTACCCCGTCTTGTCTCCTTAACAGGGCGCATGCTTCGAGGGAGGGAGGTAGCCGGCTATTGGGAGCCGGCCACATCCCTGTCCGACTAGAGGAGGCAGGGCCGTCTCCAGTTGTCTCCCTGGCAAAGGGGCCCGCTGCCCGCGGGCCGTTCTGGCACTTGTCGTGGGTGACGTCGGGGCCAACATGGCTACAGTGCCGCGCCGGACGGGGGATGGCTGGCCCGTACGGCGTCCTGTGGCCATGCCTGTTTCGGGATTTGGGGGTAGTGGGTTGTACTACGGCCACGCCCCATCTTATCACTGTTATGTGGGTACAGTCTTAGTGGGTGCAGTCTTGGCCGGCTTCTGGGAGTCGGCTTTCTTCATAGCCGGCTTCTGGGAGTCGGTCCTCTTGGGGCCGGTTTCCTGGAGTCGGCTATCTCGTATCTTTCTTGGGGGAGGTTTTCTGAGACTGGGTCGCCTTCCGGGAGTCGGCCCTGGGGATAGCCGGCCGGGGAAAGGCGGCCCTATGCTTTGTATGCTTGAAGGCTCGAATGGCCTGATAATTTTACGAAGAGCCAGGGGGAGTCGGTTAGGCTACCCATGGCCATTTACTCCGACAGTAGTCCCCGAAGCTGATTGGGCTTCGAGGTTGAGTGGAGGTCGAGAAGCTCGGGCAGCTTCTTATCTTGACAAGCTAGCAGCTGGGAGCAGGCTCCGGTTGGGCGTGCCGTCTTGGCGAAATTTTTAAAGTCGGAAGGCGGGAGTCTGTTGGCGCGTGCGCCGGGCTGCGGGCCGGCCGCCCGCCGCCCGCGAACCACGTGGCATCCCCTAGCTGAAGAGAGCCTGCCAACCCATGCGCGTGACAAGACGCCGCCGCAGGCGAAGGGCCCACCACTCCTACGCCTACGCCCAGGCGCGGATTCTTTGCGGCCCAAAGCTGTCCGCACGTCTTCCGACGGTGGTTTCCGCACGTCTTTAGGGCGCAGTAATCGCGGGACGTGGGGGAGTGGGTGCAGTTAATCCCACGTCCCACCCCACACCTCGCCTCCTCGGCTTCACCGCACGAGGCTATAAGTAGGGGGAGGAGGGGAAGCGACAGACGCTCGCACACTCCTCTCCTCTCCGCCATCTTCTTCCTCCTGCTTCCCCTCACAGCAGCGCCTCACCGCTGTGCCGTCCCACCATTCTTTTCCCCGCCGCTGCGCTCATTCTTGCTGGCCTCACGCCGCCATGCAGTACAGCGGGGACTGGGACGGCTCCAACGTCCATGTGGACCACGTCGAGTTCCTCCGCAAGACGCGGGGGCTGCCCGGCGCGGATAAGGTGCGGGTCCGTCTCGCGCCTGAGAAGGAGATCACGCCGGAGCCGGAGGAAGGCGAGCGGGTGGTCTTCCGCTCGCATTTGTTGCGCGGCATCGGCTTGCCAGCGAGTGCTTTCTTCCGTTCCTTCCTTGAATTCTATCAACTCCAGCCGCACCACCTCACCTCGAACACGGTGGTGCTGCTGTCCGCCTTCGTCACCTTGTGCGAAGGCTATCTTGGCGTTCTCCCCACCCTCGAGCTCTGGGGGGAGTTCTTCCAGTCCAAGCTGGGCAGGCGTATGCAGGGCATGCCGGCTCAGAGTGGCGCCTTCATCGCTATGCGGAGGGTGGCAGCCGACAACCCCTTCCCCGTCATCACGCTAATCCAGTCGGTGAAGCTCTGGCAGAAGTCATACTTCTACGTGAAGAACGTCGCCCCGCAAGGCGACTACGTCAATTTGCCGGCTTATGTAGCCGGCCCCAGTGGTCCTATCGGGCCATGACGCTGACGCCGGCTGGAGCCGCGGCCGTCGCCCGACTGCGGGTGATGATCCAGTCGGAGGGCCTGACTGGGTCCGACTTGCTGGCCGCCTTCGTCGTGCGCCGGGTGCTTCCGCTTCAGAGCTGCCCTCACCTGATCTGTCAGATGAGCGGCCAGCTCGATCCGAGTCGGATGTGTACCAAGGACATGCCGCACGACGAGGTGGCCCATATGGTGAATTACCTTGCGAACTGCAAGCTCTCCGCAGAATGGCAGTTTGGCAAGGAGCCATATTCCCGAGCACATCCGCCGCCCACGGTATGTTTTCTTTTTCCCTTTCTTCTCTTAGTTTTGTCGCCGAGTTCCTTTTGGCCGACTCTGACTAGTCGGCACGTCTCGGCAGAGCCCTCTCCTTCGGCCTGCAGGCGGGTCGGAGGCGGAGCGCCGATTCCTCCCCGACCGGACGGAGCACGACCTGGAGGACCCCAACTTGGGGGCGGCCGCCATGGATGACAACACCGAGGCGGGTGGCGGCCAAGCCGGCGGCGAGGCAGGCGGCTCCGGGCTTGGAGTCAGCTTCGACGACTGGCCGAATGACGACAAGGCGGAAGTCGTCCCATGCCGCCAGCCAGCGTCTGGCCACGGCGCGGGTTCCTCCGCCGCGCCCCCTGCTCGGGGCGGCGGGCAGAAGCGTCGTGCCGCGTCGGGCTTGTTTGGCAGCCGGCAGAAGAAGCCCAAGGGCGGGGCAGCGGCGACCAGGCAGGATGAGGCGGCCACGAAGGCGGCCCGCTTCCGCAAGGCGGTGAAGCAGCCGCAGACGGTGTCGGCGTGAGTGTATACTCCTTCATGTATTCTTTCTTCTTTTCTCTGGTAGTTCCTAAATCCTTGTCCTTTCTCAAAAAATCAGGGCTCCACTGTCGCTTGAGCGGGTTGCTGCCGCCTCCGTCGTTGGATCGCCGGGAGGATCCGGGAGCACCACTCGCCGCGTGGACCCCCGTGCCGAGCTTCAGGCAGCAACGGAGCAAAATGCGCGGGAGGCGCGGGAGGAGCGGGAGGCGGAGGAGTTGAGGGCGGCCGCCGCCAAGGCGGCGCAGGAGGAGGAGGCGGCGAAGGCGCTCGCCGATGCAGCGGCCAAGGCCCAAGCGGAGGCTGCGGCCGCGGCGATGGCGGAGGGGGCCTTGCTAGTCACCCCTCTGCGCGTCGTGGCGCCTGAGGCCCCAGAGCCCCCGCCAGAAGAAGCCGGCGGTGACCAGCCGGGATTGGAGAGGGAGGACGACGTCGTCGTCCCGGAGAGGGAGGCAGCACCGGCCCCGCCGACTGCGGCGACCCGAGGCGGCCGGCCTAACTTGCCGCCTGCACAATCGGCCGGGGGCGAGCCGGCCGCGAGGACTGATCTGGTGGTCCAGACGCCGTCGCGCCAGCGCGCGGGGAAGGCTGCATCGGAGCCGCAGAAGGCCGCGGGCTCCAGCTCGTTGGCCTAGGACATGGAGGCGACCAGCGCCAGCTCGGGGTGGACGCCAGGTGGAGGGACGGCTGTGGTGAACGTGGCCGCGCAGGACATCCGGAACCGGCTTCAAGCCCAGGCTGCGGCGTTGAGGAAATATAATGACGAGTTCCTTGCGACGCGGGCGACCATTCGGGTTAATCTTCTTGTCTTTGCTCTTTTTTATCTTGGTTTCTTCCATGGGGGTGCGTCAGCGCACCCAGTGGGTGTAGTCCCCGAGTTCCGAGTCGGCTGCTGAGCAGGCGGCTTGGAACTTCCTAGCGGGCCTTGTTTTGCTATTCTTGTTCTCATTCGCTCCTCTGCCTGACTTGCAGGACTACCACAACCGCCGCGCGGCTGCCTTCAACTCCCAGGCTCGGGAGCTGACCCAGAAGACTGCTGACCTATCTGAGAGCCGGGGTAAGTGCTTCTTCTTTTATCTCATGTGGGGGCGCGTCAGCGCACCCACTGGGTGTAGTCCCCGAGATTCGGGCCGACTGCTGAGCAGTCGGGTCGGATCTTCCTTGACGACTTCTTCCTTATTGCTTCTTTCTTTTCTGCCATCCCTGCAGCGGCCAACGCCAGTCTAAGGGAGCAGCTGGGCGGGGCTCAGGCCGCCCTCCGCGCTAAGGAGGCCGAGTTTGCTGCCTTGGCACAGGAGCGTGACCGCCTGGCCAAGAGGTTGGCCGACCAGGAGGAGAGCCACAAGGCGGCCCTGAAGGCGGTGCGGGACAGCGAGGCCGCCCTCCAAGCCGAGTATGAGACAGAGGCGGCCAGCTGAGCCGAAGCGAAGCAGACGCTGATCAACGGCTATGGCCAGATCGAAGACTTGGTTGATGGTAGGCCGCCTTCCTCTTCGTCCTTGCTTGCCACTTGCCGTTTTAGCTCGTTTTTTGACTTGGTGTTTTTCTCTTCTTTCTCTTTCTTCCTTGCGCAGAGTACTTCCCTGGCTACTCTACCGCCGCCAACCAGGTCGTCGAGGCCCACCGCGAGGCACAAAGGCAGGCTGGCGCCGAAATCGCACCAAACGCTCGCCGGTCGCTGGAGGAGCAGCTCTTGGCGATCCAGGCCCGCCTCCAGCCGGCTCATCGCCTGCTCCGCCGGCTTCAGCGTGTTGGGGCGCAGGTGTTGGCCGCTCTCTGGCCTGGTGAAGTGATTCCCCGCACCCCCAGTCGGACTGCCGACTGGCTGGAGGTGGCGGTCGGCCGCTTCAAGGCCTGGAAGGCTTCGGTGGCTCGGTCCGGCGCCAGGCGGGCGCTGGAGTTCGCCAAGGCCTGGTATCCTGTGCTGAGTCTGGACCAGCTGGCCACCTGGCGGCAGGAGGCCGACACGGAGCTGGAGCCGGCGTGGCCGGCTATCATCCAGCGGGCTTCGGCGATCGCCGACTACACCAACACCAGCGCCTTCGCTCCTGAGGTGGACGACAACGGTGTTGCCCATCCGGAGGAGTGGTTCGGGCTGAACCCGGCAGACGGCGAGGACTCGACGGAGGAGATCGACTCCAGCGACGAGGGCGAGGAGGAGGAGGGTGAAGACGCTGGGCCAGATGGTGGAGCGGCCGTTCAGCCTCAGCTTGACCGTGCCTCCAGCAACAAGGCACGCGCGGGTGCACCGCCTGTAGCTGGTGATGATCAAGCCGAGACCCGCCAGCCGGCAACTCCTCCAGCCGGTGGCGCCGTCTCCACCGACCAACCCGGCTCCCACACCGCGCCCTTAGTCTAGTCTGCTGCCTCTATTTTCCTGTTTTACCACTCTTGGAACAGTATTTTGTTAGGTTTGCACAATTCCACCTACTGGGGGTGTATTCAAACTATATTGACTACCGGCCTGTTGGGGGCCTTATGTGTAAATATAATTATGCATGCGTTTGGCTTTCCCTTGTTCTTTGCTTTTCATCCTTTAGCTGTTTCCTTTTCCGCCCTCCCTTGGTTGCCGCCTCCCCAGTCGGACAGTTGCTCTGCAATCTGTGGCTGGAGAAGTGCTTGGCCAGTTGGGAGGGTAAGTATTCTAGCTTTGCTGGATTATAGCGAAGTGATTGGGAGGCCAGCCAGCCGGCTGTTTTGACAGCCGGCAAGCGTGGTTGGAGGCCGTCTTTTCGTTATACAAGTTCGTTAGTCCTTAGCCGTTTTTCATGTGGGTATCTTTTCTGCCTTTGGCTCTTGCTAGTCGGACAGTCGGTTCTTCGAGCTGCGACTTTCAACAAGAGAGGGCTCGGATGCCGGCACACTACTTGTCTGACTTCAGGTAGAACTTTAATATAACTTAAGGCGGCCAGTCCCCGGGTCGACTAGTCGAACCCGGTGCCAGACAGAAAATCAAATGTAATAATACATTCATGAATACGACACTCGTCATTCATAGATAAAGGAGGGCAGTCCCCGAGTGCTCCTCGGGGGGCCCATTGTTTCGTACTTAATACAAAAAGGTAGCATGATACATACTACTTTCAACTGTAAAATTTTCTCAGGAGGTTCGCGTTCCATGGTCGCTCCGACTCCTTGCCGGAATCATCCCTCTTGCGTGCTCTTGGTTTTTGTGCGTCGATCAGGTAGTAAGATTCGTTGCCTAGTGCCTTGCTGATGACAAAAGGGCCTTCCCAAGGGGCCGAGAGCTTGTGCTGGCCGGCTGTTCGCTGGATCAGCCGGAGCACAAGGTCGCCCTCTTGGAAAGATCTTGGCTTGACCTTGCGGTTGTGGTAACGGCGCAAACCCTGCTGGTAGATGGCGGACCGGCTGAGTGCTAACAGCTGGCCTTCTTCCAGCAGGTCGACGCCGTCTTCTTGCACTTCCTTGGCCTCCGCCTCCGTGTACATGGTGAACCGAGGCGAGTCAAACTCGATGCCGGTTGGGATGACAGCCTCGGCACCATATACAAGGAAGAATGGAGTGAAGCTGGTTGACTTGTTAGGGGTAGTACGCAGACTCCAGAGGATAGCCGGCACCTCATTGAGCCAGCAGCCGGCCGATCGCTCTAGTGGTACGACCAGTCGGGGCTTGATGCCGGAGAGGATGAGTCCATTTGCTCGCTCGACCTGGCCGTTTGACTGCGGGTGGGCCACGGACGCTAAGTCCAATCGAATACCCTGCGTCGCGCAGAAACGTGCCAGTGCTCCTTTGGCAAAGTTTGTGCCATTGTCGGTGATGATGCTGTGCGGCACGCCGTACCGAGTAGTGATGTCGGCAATGAACGTCACGGCAGTCGGCCCGTTCAGCTTCTTGATCGGCTTTGCTTCGATCCATTTGGTAAATTTGTCCACGGCAACAAGCAGATGTGTCAAGCCGCCGCGGGCTGTCTTGAATGGGCCCACCATGTCCAACCCCCAGATGGCAAAGGGCCAGGTGAGGGGGATGGTCTTGAGTGCGGAAGCCGGTAGGTGTTGCTTGGAACTGAAGACTTGGCATCCTTTGCAGCTTTTGACTATCTCTTTGGCATCTTCCAAAGCAGTCGGCCAAAAGAAACCGTGGCGGAAAGCTTTGGCCACAAGTGATATTGAGGCTGCGTGGTGGCCGCATTCGCCTTGATGGATATCCTTGAGGATTGCCACACCTTTCTCTGGCTCGACGCACCGCTGGAAGACTCCAGTGACACTGCGCTTGACAAGTTCTCTGTTTATTATTGCATATGCTCCGGCTCGACGTCGCACTAGTCTTGCCGAGATCTCATCAGCTGGCAGCTCTCTGTTGACTAGGAAGTTGAGGATGGGCTGGGCCCATGATGGAGCTATGACTTCTTCTATTGTCAGTACGGCCACTGTGACTCGGGTGGGCGGGTTGGGTGGTGGGGAGTTGGAGTCGGCCACCGCTTCTTGTGTTGCTGCAGTCCCCGGGCCGACTGCTGTAGTCCCCAGGCCGGGTTCTGAAGTCCCCGAGCCGGGTGCGACTACGGCAGTCCCCGGGCCGGTTGTCGAAGTCCCCGAGCCGCCTGCTGGGTTCCTCCAGTCGGATCCGGCTGCATCAGGGGCAGGCGGTACGAATATAGAGTCCGACTCTGGAGACGGCTTGATGGACGGTTTGAGGAGGCGCTGGAGAGAGACACCGATCGGTATAGCCTGTCGGGTGGAGCCGATCCGCGCCAGGACATCTGCTTGGTCGTTGTCGGCCCATGGCACGTGAAGGAACTCGCACCCTTCGAAGTACCCATTGATCTGCTCGACGAGGAATCGATAGCTCGCCATGTTTGCATCCTTGGCGTCCCAATCGCCAAATGACTACTGGACCACCAAGTCTGAGTCGCCATAACACAGGATCCGGCGTATGCCGAGCTCTTTGGCTAGCCGGAGTCCGTGTATGAGTGCCTCATACTCGGCCACGTTGTTGGAGGCGGCGAAGTGGATTTGCAACGTGTATCTGAGTTTGTCGCCTTTGGAGAGGTGAGGACGATGCCGGCTCCCAAGCCGGTGCGCATCTTGGACCCGTCGTAGTGCATCCGCCAATGGGTAGAGTCGGGAGCCGGCGGTAGGTACTGGGTCTCGGCCCAGTCGACGAGGAAGTCGGCCAATGCTTGGGACTTGATGGCGGTGCGGGGCTGGTAGAAGATCGTATAAGGTGCCAGCGCAATGGCCCATTTAGCCACCCGGCCGGATGCATCCCGGCTGCCTATGATCTCGGCAAGCGGGGCGGTGCACACGACCGTGATGGGATGCTCTTGAAAGTAGGGCTTCAGCTTCTTGGCGGCGAAGTACACTCCATAGCACATCTTCTGGTAGTGCGGGTAGTTTTGCTTTGAGTTGGATAGTACTTCGCTTAGATAATATACCGGCCTCTGGACTAGCTGGGCTCGGCCTTCTTCCGGGCGCTGGACCACGACAACTGTACTGACCACTTGGCTAGTCGCGGCAATGTAAAGGAGCATGGGCTCCTTCTCAGTCGGCGCCGCCAGGACAGGTGGAGTAGTCAGCATCTTCTTCAACTCATGGAGGGCTTGGTCTGCTTGGTCATTCCACTCAAAATGAGTGGATTTCTTCATGAGTCAGTACAGGGGGAGAGCCTTCTCTCCTAGCCGGCTGATAAAGCGGTTTAAGGAGGCCAGGGACCCAGTGAACTTCTGCACGTCCCGCAACTTGGTGGGAATCTCCATTATCTCAATGGCCTTGATCTTCACAGGGTTGCACTCAATGTCGCGTTCGGAGACCAGAAAACCTAGAAGCTGGCCGGCTGGTACTCCGAACACGCATTTCTCAGGGTTGAGCTTGATCTGGAATCGGCGCAAGTTGGCAAATGTTTCTTTGAGGTCCTCCAGCAGGGTGCCGCGCTTCTCTGTCTTCACCACAATATCGTCTACGTAGACGTGGGCATTTCTGCCGAGTTGCTTAAGGAGGCATTTCTGCATGCAACGCTGAAAAGTGGCACCGACATTCCTCAAGCCGAATGTCATAGTCAGGTAACAGAAAGCTCCGAATGGTGTGATGAAGGCAGTCTTCAGGCGGTCTGCTGGGTCCAACTTGATCTGGTGGTATTCTGAGTAGGCATCCAAAAAACTCAACAGCTCGCATCCGGCCGTGGAGTCTATCACTTGATCAATCCGTAGCAAAGCAAACGGATCTTTGGGGCAGGCCTTGTTGAGGCTGGTGTAGTCTATACACATACGCCATTTGTTGTTGTTCTTCAACACCAAGACTGGGTTGGCAAGCCACTCTGGGAAAAATACTTCCATAATAAAGCCGGCGGCGAGGAGCCGGGCTATCTCTTCTCCTACGATTCTTCGCTTCTCTTCTGACAGTCTGCGGAGGGGCTGCTTGACCGGCTTCACGTCGGCTCGGACGTGCAATTTGTGCTCGGCGAAATCCTTCAGAACACCCGGCATGTCCTTTGGGGACCATGCAAAGATGTCTCGATTCTCACGGAGGAAGTCGACGAGCTCGCCTTCCTATTTACTGTCCAGGTTTGCACCAATGACTGCAAACCTTTCCGGGTTCTCCAGGTCCAGAGGTATCTTCTTCGTCTCCTTGGTCGGCTGGAAGGAGTCCTGCGCATCATAATCCTTGGGGTTAGGGGACAAGGCCGGCTGCTTGCCGGCCATGGCCACAACTCGCTCCAGCATCTTCTTCTCTTCGGCCACTACGAGGGACTCGGCCAGCCGACTGCTGGCGGCGGAGCACTCGATGGACTTCTTGTAGTCGCCGGCTACGGTGATGATCCCCTTCGAGCTCGGCATCTTCATCTTCAGGTAGGCGTAGTGGGGCACAGCCATGAACTTGGCCAGAGCAGGTCGGCCAAGCAAGGCGTGGTAAGGGCTCTCCAGATCTACTACCTCGAACCAGATTGCTTCTCGGCGAAAGTGATCCTTGTCTCCGAAGAGAACATCCATTTTGATCTTGCCGATCGGGGAACAAGACAGGCCGGGTACGATGCCATGGAACACGGTCCGGCTTGGCATGAGCTGCTTTGCCTTGAGGTTCAGCTTCTCCATGGTATTGCGGTACAGTATGTTGATACTGCTTCCGCCGTCAATCAGAACGCGGGAGAATCGGGCAGCTCGCCTCTCCGTTGCGAGGGTGACATCCAATACTAATGCGTAGGAGCCAGGGGACGGCATCACCTCTGGGTGGTCGGCCCGGCTCCAGTTGATAGGATTCTCGGACCAATGCATGAACTCGGGGTTGCTGGAGGTGACTGCGTTGACCTCTTGGTGCTGTCGGCGCCGGCTGCGCTTGTCTTCAACCTGGCTCGTGAAGACGATGTAGGCGGCGTGCTCTTCAGGGAACTCATCTTGAATGGCTCCGACTGCTGGTCGAGCAGCCAGCTGCTGGGGGGCTGGAGGCGGCGGGCCGGGAGGCGGAGGCGGCACCAGCCCCTCGCCCTTGGAGATCCGTGTGAGCCAGTGGCACTTTCGGGTCGTGTGGTTGGACGGCTTCGCGCCGATGTGGAACTTGTAGGGGGCATCGAGAGTCTGCTCGTAGGAGAAGGCCGGCTGCCAAGCCGGCCTGCCGCCCTTCTTCTTGGGAGCGGGCCGTTCTTCGGGCTGCTCATCTTCGACTGTGGCCACCTGCCGACTGGTGGATGGCGGCATAGGGGCCTTACGCTTGTGGTCGTTCTGGTAGGGGCGCCGATTGGGGTCGCCAGCCGGCGTCTTGGGAGCCGGAGCGAGCACCTTCCCAGAGGCGTCCACTCGGAGCTCGGTCTTCATCGAGGAGTCGGCCGTGGCGTACTTGTCCGCAATGATCAGCAGCTCGTCGAGGGTAGCCGGCTCGTCGCAGAGGAGTCGGTGCTTGAGGAGGGTGCCCTCTCGGCACCCGGCGGTGAAGTATTCGATGGCCTGAACCTCGTGCACCCCCTCGCAGGAGTTGCGGAGCTCGGCCCACCGCGTGAGGTAGTCGCGGGTCGACTCGTTGGGCCCTTGGACGCATAGGGAGAGCTGGCGGGGCTTGGGAGGCCGCTTGTACGTGCTGGTGAAGTTGCGGACGAAGACTTCCATGAAGTCCAGCCAGCTGTTGACGCTGTAGGGCTTGAGGCTGTTGAGCCAGGTGCGTGCCGTGCCTTGCAGCATGAGGGGGACGTACTTCACGGCTACGCGCCTGTTGCCGTTCGCTATGCTGACAGCAGTAGAGTAGTCGATGAGCCAATCTTCCGGCTTCACAGAGCCGTTGTACTTGGGCGTGTCTCTGGGGAGCGAGAACCCTTTGGGGAAGGGCTCATCACGGATGCGGGGGCCAAAGCATGGCGGGCCTGTTGGAAATATGCCCTAGAGGCAATAATAAAATGGTTATTATTATATTTCCTTGTTCATGATAATTGTCTATTGTTCATGCTATAATTGTGTTATCCGGAAATCGTAATGCATGTGTGAATACATAGACCACAACATGTCCCTAGTGAGCCTCTAGTTGACTAGCTCGTTGATCAACAGATAGTCATGGTTTCCTGACTATGGACATTGGATGTCATTGATAACGGGATCACATCATTAGGAGAATGATGTGATGGACAAGACCCAATCCTAAGCATAGCACAAAGATCGTGTAGTTCGTTTGCTAGAGCTTTTCCAATGTCAAGTATCATTTCCTTAGACCATGAGATCGTGTAACTCCCGGATGACGTAGGAGTGCTTTGGGTGTACCAAACATCACAACGTAACTGGGTGACTATAAAGGTACACTACAGGTATCTCTGAAAGTGTCTGTTGGGTTGACACGGATCGAGACTGGGATTTGTCACTCCGTATGACGGAGAGGTATCTCAGGGCCCACTCGGTAATGCATCATCATAATGAGCTCAAAGTGACCAAGTGGTTGGTCACGGGATCATGCATTACGGTACGAGTAAAGTGACTTGCCGGTAACGAGATTGAACAAGGTATTGGGATACCGACGATCGATTCTCGGGCAAGTAACGTACCGATTGACAAAGGGAATTGTATACGGGATTGATTGAATCCTCGACATCGTGGTTCATCTGATGAGATCATCGTGGAACATGTGGGAGCCAACATGGGTATCCAGATCCCGCTGTTGGTTATTGACCGGAGAGTCGTCTCGGTCATGTCTGCATGTCTCCCGAACCTGTAGGGTCTACACACTTAAGGTTCGGTGACGCTAGGGTTGTAGAGATATTAGTATGCGGTAACCCGAAAGTTGTTCGGAGTCCCGGATGAGATCCCGGACGTCACGAGGAGTTCCGGAGGTGAAGAATTGTATATAGGAAGTCCAGTTTCGGCCACCGGAAAAGTTTCGGGGTCACCGGTATTGTACCGGGACCACCGGAAGGGTCCCGGGGGTCCACCGGGTGGGGCCACCTATCCCGGAGGGCCCCATGGGCTGAAGTGGGAGGGGAACCAGCCCCTGGTGGGCTGGTGCGTCCCCCCCCTTGGGCCTCCCCTGCGCCTAGGGTTGGAAACCCTAGGGGTGGGGGCGCCCCCCACTTGGCTTGGGGGGGAAGCCACCCCTTGGCCGCCGCCCCCCTTGGAGATCAGATCTCCTAGGGCCGGCGCCCCCCAGGGGCCTATATATAGGAGGGGGGAGGGAGGGCAGCCGCACCACAGCCCCTGGCGCCTCCCTCTCCCTCCCGTGACACATCTCCCTCCTCCCGTAGCGCTTGGCGAAGCCCTGTCGGAATCCCGCTACTTCCACCACCACGCCGTCATGCTGCTGGATCTCCATCAACCTCTCCTTCCCCCTTGCTGGATCAAGAAGGAGGAGACGTCGCTGCTCCGTACGTGTGTTGAACGCGGAGGTGCCGTCCGTTCGGCGCTCGGTCATCGGTGATTTGGATCACGACGAGTACGACTTCATCAACCCCGTTCACTTGAACGCTTCCGCTCGCGATCTACAAGGGTATGTAGATGCACTCCTCTCCCTCGTTGCTAGATGACTCCATAGATTGATCTTGGTGATGCGTAGAAAATTTTAATTTTCTGCTACGATCCCCAACAATGGCATCATGAGCTAGGTCTATGCGTAGTTTCTATGCACGAGTAGAACACAAACTTGTTGTGGGCGTAGATGTTGTCAATTCTCTTGCCACTACTAGTCTTATCTTGTTTCGGCGGCATCGTGGGATGAAGCGGCCCGGACCGACCTTACACGTACGCTTACGTGAGACAGGTTCCACCGACTGACATGCACTAGTTGCATAAGGTGGCTAGCGGGTGTCTGTCTCTCCCACTTTAGTCGGAACGGATTCGATGAAAAGGGTCCTTATGAAGGGTAAATAGAAATTGGCATATCACGTTGTGGTTTTAGCGTAGGTAAGAAACGTTCTTGCTAAGAAACCTATAGCAGCCACGTAAAAAACTTGCAACAACAATTAGAGGACGTCTAACTTGTTTTTGCAGCATATGCCGTGTGATGTGATATGGCCAAAAGGATGTGATGAATGATATATGTGATGTATGAGATTGATCATGTTCTTGTAATAGGAATCACGACTTGCATGCCGATGAGTATGACAACCGGCAGGAGCCATAGGAGTTGTCTTTATTTTTGTATGACCTGCGTGTCATTGAACAACGCCATGTAAATTACTTTACTTTATTGCTAAACACGTTAGCCATAGAAGTAGAAGTAATCGTTGGCGTGACAACTTCATGAAGACACGATGATGGAGATCATGGTGTCATGCTGGTGACGAAGATGATCATGGCGCCCCGAAGATGGAGATCAAAAGGAGCAAAATGATATTGGCCATATCATGTCACTATTTGATTGCATGTGATGTTTACCATGTTTTACATCTTATTTGCTTAGAACGACGGTAGCTTAAATAAGATGATCCCTCGCAATAATTTCAAGAAAGTGTTCCCCCTAACTGTGCACCGTTGCGAAGGTTCGTTGTTTTGAAGCACCACGTGATGATCGGGTGTGATAGATTCTAACGTTCGAATACAACGGGTGTAAGCCAGATTTACACACGCAATACACTTAGGTTGACTTGACGAGCCTAGCATGTACAGACATGGCCTCGGAACACGGAAGACCGAAAGGTCGAGCATGAGTCGTATAGAAGATACGATCAACATGAAGATGGTCACCGATGTTGACTAGTCCGTCTCACGTGATGATCGGACACGGCCTAGTTGACTCGGATCATGTTTCACTTAGATGACTAGAGGGATGTCTATCTGAGTGGGAGTTCATTGAATAATTTGATTAGATGAACTTAATTATCATGAACTTAGTCTAAAATCTTTACAATATGTCTTGTAGATCAAATGGCCCACGCTAATGTTGCCCTCAACTTCAACGCATTCCTAGAGAAAACCAAGCTGAAAGGTGATGGTAGCAACTATACGGACTGGGTCCGGAACCTGAGGATCATCCTCATAGCTGCCAAGAAAGATTATGTCCTAGAAGCACCGCTAGGTGAAGCACCCATCCTAGAGAACCAAGACGTTATGAACACTTGGCAGTCACGTGCTGATGATTACTCCCTCATTCAGTGCGGCATGCTTTACAGCTTAGAACCGGGGCTCCAAAAGCGTTTTGAGCAACACGGAGCATATGAGATGTTCGAAGAGCTGAAAATGGTTTTCCAAGCTCATGCCCGGGTCGAGAGATATGAAGTCTCCGACAAGTTCTTCAGTTGTAAGATGGAGGAAAACAGTTCTGTCAGTGAGCACATACTCAAAATGTCTGGGTTACACAACCGCTTGACTCAGCTGGGAGTTAATCTCCCGGATGACGCGGTCATTGACAGAATCCTTCAGTCGCTTCCACCAAGCTACAAGAGCTTTGTGATGAACTTCAATATGCAGGGGATGGAAAAGACCATTCCTGAGGTATATTCAATGCTGAAATCAGCGGAGGTGGAGATCAGAAAGGAACATCAAGTGTTGATGGTGAATAAAACCACTAAGTTCAAGAAAGGCAAGGGTAAGAAGAACTTCAAGAAGGACGGCAAGGGAGTTGCCGCGCCCGGTAAGCCAGTTGCCGGGAAGAAGCCAAAGAATGGACCCAAGCCTGAGACTGAGTGCTTTTATTGCAAGGGAAGTGGTCACTGGAAGCGGAACTGCCCCAAATACTTAGCGGACAAGAAGGTCGGCAACACCAAAGGTATATGTGATACTACATGTAATTGATGTGTACCTTACCAGTACTCGTAGTAGCTCCTGGGTATTTGATACCGGTGCGGTTGCTCATATTTGTAACTCAAAACAGGAGCTGCGGATTAAGCGGAGACTGGCGAAGGACAAGGTGACGATGCGCGGTTCCAAGGTCGATGTGATCGCCGTCGGCACGCTACCTCTACATTTACCTACGGGATTAGTTTTAAACCTCAATAATTGTTATTTAGTGCCAGCTTTGAGCATGAACATTGTATCTGGATCTCGTTTAATGCGAGATGGCTACTCATTTAAATCCGAGAATAATGGTTGTTCTATTTATACGAGAGATATGTTTTATGGTCATGCCCCGCTGGTCAATGGTTTATTCTTAATGAATCTTGAACGTGATGTTACACATATTCATAGTGTGAATACCAAAAGATGTAAAGTTGATAACGATAGTCCCACATACTTGTGGCACTGCCGCCTTGGTCACATTGGTGTCAAGCGCATGAAGAAGCTCCATGCTGATGGACTTTTAGAGTCTCTCGATTATGAATCATTTGACACATGCGAACCATGCCTCATGGGCAAAATGACCAAGACTCCGTTCTCCGGAACAATGGAGCGAGCAACCAACTTATTGGAAATCATACATACTGATGTGTGCGGTCCAATGAGTGTTGAGGCTCGCGGTGGCTATCGTTATGTTCTCACTCTCACTGATGACTTGAGTAGATATGGGTATGTCTACCTAATGAAACACAAGTCTGAGACCTTTGAAAAGTTCAAGGAATTTCAGAGTGAGGTTGAGAATCAACGTGACAGGAAAATAAAGTTCTTACGATCAGATCGTGGAGGGGAATATTTGAGTCATGAATTTGGCACACACTTAAGGAAATGTGGAATTGTTTCACAACTCACGCCGCCTGGAACACCTCAGCGTAATGGTGTGTTCGAACATCGTAATCGCACTCTATTGGATATGGTGCGACCTATGATGTCTCTTACCGATCTACCGCTATCATTCTGGGGCTATGCTTTAGAGACTGCCGCATTCACTTTAAATAGGGCTCCGTCGAAATCCGTTGAGACGACACCGTATGAGTTATGGTTTGGGAAGAAACCTAAGCTGTCGTTTCTAAAAGTTTGGGGATGCGATGCTTATGTCAAGAAACTTCAACCTGAAAAGCTCGAACCCAAGTCGGAAAAATGCGTCTTCATAGGATACCCTAAGGAAACCATTGGGTATACCTTCTACCTCAGATCCGAAGGCAAGATCTTTGTTGCCAAGAACGGGTCCTTTCTGGAGAAAGAGTTTCTCTCGAAAGAAGTGAGTGGGAGGAAAGTGGAACTTGATGAGGTGATAGTCACCCCTTCCGAACCGGAAAGTAGCGCGGCGCGGGAAGATGTTCCTGTGGTGCCTGCACCGACTGGGGAGGAAGTTAATGATGATGATCATAAAGCTTCAGATCAAGTTACTGCTGAACTTCGTAGGTCCACAAGGACACGTTCCGCACCAGAGTGGTACGGCAACCCTGTCATGGAAATCATGTTGTTAGACAACGGTGAACCTTCGAACCATGAAGAAGCGATGGCGGGCCCGGATTCCAACAAATGGCTTGAAGCCATGCAATCCGAGATAGGATCCATGTATGAAAACGAAGTATGGACTTTGACTGACTTGCCCGATGATCGGCGAGCCATAGAAAATAAATGGATCTTTAAGAAGAAGACAGACGCGGATGGTAATGTGACCATCTATAAGGCTCGACTTGTCGCTAAGGGTTATCGACAAGTTCAAGGGGTTGACTACGATGAGACTTTCTCACCCGTAGCGAAGCTGAAGTCCGTCCGAATCATGTTAGCAATTGCCGCATTCTATGATTATGAGATATGGCAAATGGACGTCAAAACGGCATTCCTTAACGGCTTTCTTAAGGAAGAATTGTATATGATGCAGCCGGAAGGTTTTGTGGATCCTAAGAATGCTAACAAGGTATGCAAGCTCCAGTGCTCCATCTATGGGCTGGTGCAAGCATCTCGGAGTTGGAACATTCGATTTGATGAGATGATCAAAGCGTTTGGGTTTACACAGACTTATGGAGAAGCCTGTGTTTACAAGAAAGTGAGTGGGAGCTCTTTAGCATTTCTCATATTATATGTGGATGACATATTGTTGATGGGAAATGATATAGAATTCTTGGAAGGTATAAAGGCCTACTTGAACAAATGTTTTTCAATGAAGGACCTTGGAGAAGCTGCTTATATATTAGGCATCAAGATCTATAGAGATAGATCAAGACGCCTCATTGGTCTTTCACAAAGTACGTACCTTGACAAGATATTGAAGAAGTTCAATATGGATCAGTCCAAGAAGGGGTTCTTGCCTGTATTGCAAGGTGTGCAATTGAGCACGGCTCAATGCCTGACCACGGCAGAAGATAGAGAAAAGATGAGTGTCATCCCCTATGCCTCAGCCATAGGGTCTATTATGTATGCCATGCTGTGTACCAGACTTGATGTAAACCTTGCCGTAAGTTTGGTAGGAAGGTACCAAAGTAATCCCGGCAAGGAACACTGGACATCGGTCAAGAATATCCTGAAGTACCTGAAAAGGACTAAGGATATGTTTCTTGTATATCGAGGTGACGAAGAGCTCGTCGTAAAGGGTTACGTCGACGCTAGCTTCGACACAGATCTGGATGACTCTAAGTCACAAACCGGATACGTGTATATTTTGAATGGTGGGGCAGTAAGCTAGTGCAGTTGCAAGCAAAGCGTCGTGGCGGGATCTACATGTGAAGCAGAGTACATGGCGGCGTCAGAGGCAGCACAAGAAGCAATCTGGGTGAAGGAGTTCATTACCGACCTAGGAGTGATTCCCAATGCGTCGGGCCCGATGACTCTCTTCTGTGACAACACTGGAGCTATTGCCCTTGCCAAGGAGCCCAGGTTTCACAGGAAGACCAGGCATATCAAGCGTCGCTTCAACTCCATTCGTGAAAGTGTTCAAAATGGAGACATAGATATTTGTAAAGTACATACGGACCTGAATGTAGCAGATCCGTTGACTAAACCTCTCCCTAGAGCAAAACATGATCAACACCAGAACTCTATGGGTGTTCGATTCATCACAATGTAACTAGATTATTGACTCTAGTGCAAGTGGGAGACTGTTGGAAATATGCCCTAGAGGCAATAATAAAATGGTTATTATTATATTTCCTTGTTCATGATAATTGTCTATTGTTCATGCTATAATTGTGTTATCCGGAAATCGTAATGCATGTGTGAATACATAGACCACAACATGTCCCTAGTGAGCCTCTAGTTGACTAGCTCGTTGATCAACAGATAGTCATGGTTTCCTGACTATGGACATTGGATGTCATTGATAACGGGATCACATCATTAGGAGAATGATGTGATGGACAAGACCCAATCCTAAGCATAGCACAAAGATCGTGTAGTTCGTTTGCTAGAGCTTTTCCAATGTCAAGTATCATTTCCTTAGACCATGAGATCGTGTAACTCCCGGATGACGTAGGAGTGCTTTGGGTGTACCAAATGTCACAACGTAACTGGGTGACTATAAAGGTACACTACAGGTATCTCTGAAAGTGTCTGTTGGGTTGACACGGATCGAGACTGGGATTTGTCACTCCGTATGACGGAGAGGTATCTCAGGGCCCACTCGGTAATGCATCATCATAATGAGCTCAAAGTGATCAAGTGGTTGGTCACGGGATCATGCATTACGGTACGAGTAAAGTGACTTGCCGGTAACGAGATTGAACAAGGTATTGGGATACCGACGATCGAATCTCGGGCAAGTAACGTACCGATTGACAAAGGGAATTGTATACGGGATTGATTGAATCCTCGACATCGTGGTTCATCCGATGAGTTCATCGTGGAACATGTGGGAGCCAACATGGGTATCCAGATCCCGCTGTTGGTTATTGACCGGAGAGTCGTCTCGGTCATGTCTGCATGTCTCCCGAACCCGTAGGGTCTACACACTTAAGGTTCGGTGACGCTAGGGTTGTAGAGATATTAGTATGCGGTAACCCGAAAGTTGTTCGGAGTCCCGGATGAGATCCCGGACGTCACGAGGAGTTCCGGAGGTGAAGAATTGTATATAGGAAGTCCAGTTTCGGCCACCGGAAAAGTTTCGGGGTCACCGGTATTGTACCGGGACCACCGGAAGGGTCCCGGGGGTCCACCGGGTGGGGCCACCTATCCCGGAGGGCCCCATGGGCTGAAGTGGGAGGGGAACCAGCCCCTGGTGGGCTGGTGCGTCCCCCCCCTTGGGCCTCCCCTGCGCCTAGGGTTGGAAACCCTAGGGGTGGGGGCGCCCCCCACTTGGCTTGGGGGGGAAGCCACCCCTTGGCCGCCGCCCCCCTTGGAGATCAGATCTCCTAGGGCCGGCGCCCCCCAGGGGCCTATATATAGGAGGGGGGAGGGAGGGCAGCCGCACCACAGCCCCTGGCGCCTCCCTCTCCCTCCCGTGACACATCTCCCTCCTCCCGTAGCGCTTGGCGAAGCCCTGTCGGAATCCCGCTACTTCCACCACCACGCCGTCATGCTGCTGGATCTCCATCAACCTCTCCTTCCCCCTTGCTGGATCAAGAAGGAGGAGACGTCGCTGCTCCGTACGTGTGTTGAACGCGGAGGTGCCGTCCGTTCGGCGCTCGGTCATCGGTGATTTGGATCACGACGAGTACGACTTCATCAACCCCGTTCACTTGAACGCTTCCGCTCGCGATCTACAAGGGTATGTAGATGCACTCCTCTCCCTCGTTGCTAGATGACTCCATAGATTGATCTTGGTGATGCGTAGAAAATTTTAAATTTCTGCTATGATCCCCAACAGGGCCGACATCGCCTTCTTCTTCTAGCGCCAGGGATCGAGCTAGGCGGTCGATCCGGTGGCGGGCGTTGTTCTCGCCGACTCCTTCGCAGTGGCCTAGTCGGCCACCAAGAGTCGGATGCGTGACAGGTGGCGGGGTGGGATATCTCTCCCCTCGAGGCGGGGGAGGAGTCGGATTTCCTTGGCGCTCCACTGCTCGAGGGCGGCCTTCTGCGTCGCGCTCGATGGTGATCCGAGTCCGGCTGGGGCTAGCAGCCGGCTCCTTGTCTTTCCTTGCGCGGGCGCCGCTCGCAGTCGGCGACCGAGATGTCGCGGCGTGCTCTCGGCGCGGGGGAGGACTCTCAGCGCGGGCGCCGGCTTCGTGCCGTTCTGCGGCCGCGTCGATCAGCTGCTGGATTCGCCTTGTCATGTAGGGGAGCTCATCAGCTCCCAGCCCATTTAGCTCTTCAGCGACCGCCTGAGCGGCTCGCAGATTCTCGAGCGGGGTGGCATAGACGGGGCGGTCTGCCCCCAGCATGCTGGCGATGGCCGCGCCGCGCTTCTTGACGAGGCCGGCTCGGCTCGGCCCGCCAGGAGGCGGCGTGCCAAAGGCGGCGCGGTCGACTTCGCGCTGGTGAGCCTCGGTGAGGCGTCTCATGGGGCTATCTTCTAGCCTTCCGCGATGAGGGTGAGGCGGCGTGCCTCCAGGGTCTCGGCGTCGGCGTCGGCCGGGATGGGGATGGATAAGTCATGCATCGCCGCTTGCAGGGTGTCGTAGGCGTTCTCGCCCGAGTCGGCGACGTGGCTGATGACCAGCACCTCAGTGACAGTGCTGCTTCCACTGTCAGCTCGAGGGAGAGGGTCGTCGAAGACTACCACGTTGGAGGGGTAGGCGTCGAGCGATGCCGTGTCGGAGTCGACAAGCATCGGGTCGGTGGAGCCGACCGACTCCAAGTCTACAGCAGGCTCGCTGGAGACGTGAAGTTGGTCGAGGAGGCTGATGAGGCGGCTCTCGGGGTAGTCCGTGCCTGCATCGGATGCGGGCTCGTCAGAGATGCGAGCCTCACCAAGAAGATCGGCGAGGCAGCTCGCTGCGCAGACGTCGTCAACGCCTTGTAGCGCGTCGGGGCAAGTGCCATCGGGTGCAGCGGGCTGGCTGCGCTCGCGGGGGAGGAAAAGGGTTCCCGTCCAGAACAGGTCTCCGGACGACAGTGCACCTGGCCCCACGGTGGGCGCCAAATGTCGGGTGGTAGGTGCGACATATGCCAACTGGTGGCTTATCATTGTGGGAGCCAGTAAGACGTCGCCGGTGCCTGGAAACGGGATGAGGCGAAGACATGCACGCCGGCGAATCTTACCCAGGTTCGGGGCTCTCCGTGGAGATAACACCCCTAGTCCTGCTCTGCAGGGTCTCCGCATGATCACTAGATCAAGACAAGTAGCTACAAGTGCTCCTTGAGCTGTCGGGTTAGAGGGAGAAGAAGGGCAAGGCTAGCTCTCCTTTTCTCTCTATGTGGTGTGTGTAATTCTATGAGACCAACCCTTTGCATGGGTGTCCCGAGCGGTTTATATAGGCCTACCCCCCAGGGGTACAATGGTAATCCGGCTAGGCGCGGGTCCCAGCCATCAGTGTCCATGCTTGCCGGCTTCTCCGCCGGTCATTGGGGCCCGCCGACTGGTGGGTCCCGCCGGCTGCCGGCCCCACCGCATGGGGGCTTTATCGTCGGCTGGTTACTGTTGCCTCACCTCTGATGACGAGGGCTTTGTCGAGGTAAGCATGGCTACAGTGTCGCCACCTTGCAAGCTCTCACTGTAGCCTTACCTCGTCTTGTCTCCTTAATAGGGCGCATGCTTCGAGGGAGGGAGGTAGCCGGCTATTGGGAGCCGGCCACATCTCTGGCCGACTAGAGGAGGCAGGGCTGTCTCTAGATGTCTCCCTGGCAAAGGGGCCCGCCGCCCGCGGGCCGTTCTGGCACCTGTCGTGGGTGACGTCGGGGCCAACATGGCTACAGTGTCGCGCCGGACGGGGGATGGCTGGCTCGTACGGCATCCTGTGGCCATGCCTGTTCCGGGATTCGGGAGTAGTGGGCTGTACTGCGGCCACGCCCCATCTTATCACCGTTATGTGGGTATAGTCTTAGTGGGTGCAGTCTTGGCCGGCTTCTGGGAGTCGGCTTTCTTCATAGCCGGCTTCTGGGAGTCGGTCCTCTTGGGGCCGGCTTCCTGGAGTCGGCTATCTTGTATCTTTCTTGGGGGAGGTTTTCTGAGACTGGGTCGCCTTCCGGGAGTCGGCCCTGGGGATAGCCGGCCGGGGGAAGGCGGCCCTATGCTTTGTATGCTTGAAGGCTCGAATGGCCTGATAATTTTTCGAAGAGCCAGGGGGAGTCGGTTAGGCTACCCATGGCCATTTACTCCGACACCAATAAAATCCAGATTGCAATACCTTGTGAGCAGTTCTATCTCCAGCATGATGCCCTCCATAAGCTTCGGAGTGAAATTTCCGTAGGATTTGTCCCTGTTCATGCTCAGGTACACAACGTCTAATAATACCATCTACTCCTTTATAAAGATGTGGGTCATCCCAAAAGTAGTGTCTTAAATCATAGAAGAATTGTTTCTTTTGTTGGTATGTGAAGCTAGGTGGTAAATATTTAGAAACAATGTAATTAGCATAGTCAGCATACCAAGGAGTGTTATTAGAAACATTTATTGCAGCTAATTGCTCATCAGGAAAACTATCATCAATTGGTAGTGGGTCATCAAGCACATTTTCAAGCCTAGACAAGTTATCAGCTACGGGGTTCTCAGCTCCTTTTCAATCAGTGATGTGTAAATCAAATTCTTGTAGCAAGAGAACCCATCGAATAAGTCTAGGTTTAGCATCTTTCTTTTCCATAATATATTTAATAGCAGCATGATCGGTGTGAATGATAACTTTAGAGTCAACAATGTAAGATGTAAATTTATCACAAGCAAACACCACTGCTAAGAATTCTTTTTCAGTAGTTGCATAATTCCGTTGTGCACTATCTAGAGTTTTACTAGCATAATGAATAACATTCAGTTTCTTATCAACTCTTTGTCCTAGAACAACACTAAAAGCATAATCACTAGCATCACACATAATTTCAAAAGGCAAGTTCCAATCAGGTGGTTGAACAATAGGTGCAGAAATTAAGGCTTTCTTGAGTGTTTCGAAAGCTTCTAAACAATCATCATCAAAAACAAAAGGAACATCTTTTTGCAAAAGATTTGTAAGAGGCCTAGAAATTTTAGAAAAGTCTTTGATAAATCTCCTATAGAAACCAGCATGACCTAGGAAACTACGAGTACCTTTGATATCTTTAGGACATGGCATTTTCTCAATTGCATCAAACTTGGCCTTGTCCACTTCAATACCTCTTTCAGAAATTTTATGACCCAAGACGATACCTTCATTAACCATAAAGTGGCACTTCTCCCAATTCAAGACAAGATTTGTTTGCTCGCATCTCTGCAAAACTCGATCAAGATTTCTTAAACAATCATCAAAAGACTTCCCATAAACAGAGAAGTGATCCATAAAAACCTCAACAATCTTTTCACAAAAGTCAGAGAATATAGCAGTCATACATCTTTGAAAGGTAGCAGGTGCATTACATAAACCAAAAGGCATATGTCTATAAGCATGAGTTCCAAAGGGACAAGTGAAAGTGGTCTTTTCTTGATCAGGTTGAGAAACAGGTATTTGTGAAAAACCAGAATATCTATTAAGGAAGCAAAAGTGTGTGTGCTTAGATAATCTTTCTAGCATTTGATCAATAAAAGGCAAAAGGTAATGATCTTTTCTAGTTGCTTTGTTTAATTTTCTAAAATCAATTACCATTCTATAGCCTGTAACAATTCTTTGTGGAATGAGTTCATTTTTATCATTGGGAACAACAGTAATACCTCCTTTCTTAGGAACACAATGAACAGGACTTACCCATCTACTATCAACTATAGGATAGATTATACCTGCTTCCAGAAGTTTTAATATCTCCGTTCTTACCACTTCTTTCATTTTCGGATTTAACCGACGTTGGTGATCAACAATGGGTTTAGCATCAGGTTCGATATTAATCTTATGCTGACATAGAGTGGGACTAATGCCCTTTAAATCATCAAGAGTATATCCAATAGCAGCTCGGTGCTTCCTTAGAACTTTCAATAATCTTTCTTCTTCATGTTCTGAAAGGTTAGCACTAATAATAACCGGATATATCTTCTTTTCATCAAGATAAGCATATTTCAAAGTGTCTGGCAATTGTTTTAATTCAAACACAGGATCACCTTTAGGTGGAGGAGGACCTCCTGGAGTTTCAATAGGCAAATTGTGTTTAAGCAGAGGACGTTGTTCAAAGAAAATCTTATCTATTTCATTTCTCTCATGCATATGTAAACCATTTTCATGGTCTAGCAAATATTGTTCTAAAGGATCAGTAGGAGGCACAACAATAGAAGCAAGACCAATTATTTCATCCTTACTAGGCAATTCTTTTTCATGAAGCTTTCTACTAAACTTGGAAAAATTAAACTCATGAGACTCATCACCAAAGCTAACACCAACAGTTTGTTCCTCACAATCTATTTTAGCATTAACGGTGTTCAAGAAAGGTCTATCAAAGATAATGGGAAATAAGTCATCTTGTGGGGAACCAAGAACAAGGAAATCAGTAGGGTACTTTATTTCCCCGCACAAGACTTCAACATCTCTAACAATCCCAATTGGTGATATAGTGTCTCTATTAGCAAGTTTAATAGTAACATCTATGTCTTCTATCTCTGCGGGTGCTATATCATTCATAATTTCTTGATATAAGGTGTAAGGAATAGCACTTACGCTAGCACCTATGTCACATAGACCATGATAACAGTGATCTCCTATTTTAACTGAGACAACAGGCATGCCAAAAACAGGTCTACGATTATCATTTTTATTAGGTTTGGCAATTCTAGCAGCTTCTTCACAGAAGTAAATAACATGCCCATCTACGTTTTCTTTCAGGAGATCCTTAATCATAGCAACACTAGGTTCTACTTTAATTTGTTCACCAGGTTTAGGTGTTCTAATATAACTTTTGTTAATCACAGTTGAAACTTTAGCATGTTCCTTTATCCTAACAAGGAAAGGTGGTTTCTCAATATAAGCAGTAGGAACAACTGGATCAACATTATAAATTATGGTTTCCTCTTTAATTGGTACCGTTTCTTTAACTTATTCTTTGATAGGTGGATGATATTTGAACCACTTCTCCTTAGGGAGATCAACATGAGTAGCAAACTATTCACAAAAGGAGGCTACTATCTCAGAATCAAGCCCATATTTAGTGCTAAACTTTTGAAAAGCTTCGGTATTCATAAAAGATTTAACACAATCATACTTAAGCTTAATACCTGACTCTTTACCTTCATCGAGTTCCCAATCTTCAGAGTTGCGTTTAATTCTTTCCAAAAGATCCCACCGGAATTCAATAGTTTTCTTCATAAAAGAACCAGTACAAGAAGTATCAAGCATGGATTGATCATCACGAGAAAGCCGAGCATAAAAGTTCTGGATAATAATTTCTCTTGAGAGTTCATGGTTGGGGCATGAATATAACATTGACTTAAGCCTCCCCCAAGCTAGAGCGATACTTTCTCCTTCACGAGGCCAAAAATTATATATATAATCCCGATCACGATGAACTAGATGCATAGGATATTTTTTTGGTGAAACTCCAATTTCAATCGATTCCACTTCCAAGATCCAATATCATCGCATAGCCTATACCATGCCAATGCTTTTCCCTTCAAAGATAAAGGTAAAACCTTTTTCATAACTTCATCTCTGGGTAAACCTGCAAGCTTAAACAATCAACAAATTTGTTCCACATATATCAAGTGCATATCAAGATGTTCGGTTCCATCTCCTGCATAAGGATTAGCTAGCAGTTGTTCTATCATACCCGAAGGAATTTCATATTCAATATTTTTAGTTGCAGTAGGTTGAGGGGTAGCCAATTGTGGTTCCGGTCGAGGTGAAGATACCCCGAACAAATCCCTCAAAGGATTGTTTTCCATAGTAACAAGTGACAATAAATTTCAGCACACTATATAAATGTTTCCTTACCAAAGGCGCTTCAGTCCCCGGGCAACGGCGTCAGAAAATAGCCTTGATGACCCACAAGTATAGGGTATCAATTGTAGCTCTTTTTGATAAATAAGAGTGTCGAACCCAACGAGGAGGAGAAGGAAATGACAGGTGGTTTTCAGCAAGGTAATGTCTGCAAGTGCTGAAATTGTAAGTAGCAGAGTAGTTTGATAGCAAGATAATTTGTAACAAGCAAATAACGATAGTAGTAACAAAAGTGTAGAAAGGTAGCCCAATCCTTTTGAGGCAAAGGACAAGCCAAAATGGATTCTTATAATAAGCAAAGCGTTCTTGAGGGTACACGGGAATATCATCTAGTCACTTTCACCATGTTGGTTCGATTTGTGTTCGCTACTTTGATAATTTGATATGTGGGTGGACCGGTGCTTAGGTGATGTTCTTACTTGAACAACCCTCCTACTTATGATTAAACCTCTCACAAGCATCCGCAACTACGAGAAAAGTATTAAGAATAAATTCTAACAATAGCATTAAACTTTTGGATCCAATCGGTCCCTTACGGAATAGCGCATAAACTGTGGTTTAAGCTTCTGTCACTCTCGCAATCCATCATCTACTTACTACTCCACAATGCATTCCCTTAGGACCAAATATGGTGAAGTGTCATGTAGTCAACGTTCACATGACACCACTAAGGGAATCACAACATACATACTATCAAAGTATCGAACACATATCAAGTTCACATGATTACTTGCAACATGATTTCTCCTGTGACCTCAAGAACAAAAGTAACTACTCACAAATATAATCATGCTCAAGATCAGAGGGGTATTAAATAGCATATTGGATCTGAACATATAATCTTCCACCAAATAAACCATATAGTAATCAACTACAAGATGTAATCAGCACTACTAGTCACCCACAAGCACCAATCTATAGTTCTGGTAACAAGATTGAACACAAGAGATGAACTAGGGTTTGAGATGAGATGGTGCTGTTGAAGATGTTGATGGAGATTTCCCTCCCCAAGATGGGATAGTTGTTGGTGATGATGACGACGATGATTTCCCCCTCCGGGAGGGAAGTTCCCCTAGCGGAATCGCTCCGTCGGAGGGCAAAAGTGCTCCTGCCCAAGTTCCGCCTCGAGACGGCGGCGCTCCATCCCGAAAGTCCTCCCCTTATTTTTTTCTAGGTCAAAATGACCTATATACCAGAAGATGGGCACCGAAGGTGGGCCTGGGTGAGCACAACCCACCAGGGCACGCCCAGGTGGGTTGTGCCCACCTGGTGTGCCCCGTCTGGTACTTATTTGCTCCAATATTCATCATATATTCCATAAAAAATATTCGTGAAGTTTCAGCTTGTTTGGAGTTGTGCAAAATAGGTGGCCTAACATAGCTTTTCCAGGTCCAGATTTCCAGCTGCCAGAATTCTCCCTCTTTATGTGTACCTTGCATATTATGAGAGAAAAGGAATTAGAATTACTCCAAAAAGCATTATTATGCATAAAAATATCATAAACAACAGTGGGAAAACATGATGCAAAATGGACGTATCACCCAAGAAGACCTAACTCTTTTCCCCAAGCTCCATTGTTGCCCTAAAGCTCATTTTCGCCTCATCTCTCTCTCTCTAGCCATCAAAACTTGTTGATATTCTAGGGTTTGGAGGAGAGGGCCTCGGTCTACACTTGCACCAAGATATATTTGATTTTCTCCACTAATCCTTCGCGGATCTTGTTACTCTTGGGTGTTTGGGCACCCTAGACGGAAGAGGTCACCTCGGAGCCACATTCCAATGTGGTGAAGCTTCATGGTGGTGTTGGGAGCCTCCAATTTAGTTGTAGAGAGAGCCCCAACCTTGTTTGTAAATGTCTGGTCGCCGGCTTCAAAGGCACCACTAGTGGAATCACGACATCTTACATTGTGCGACGGCGTGAGGAGAATACAGTGGCCCTAGTGGCTTCTTGGGGCGCATTGTGCCTCCACACCACTCCAACAGGGACGCACCTCTCCCTAAAAGGAGGGAACTTCGGTAACACATCCTCGTCTCCATCGACAGCTCTAGGCCGTGGGCAGAGTTCAACATACCGGTGCTGAAGGAATCCATGGCCCTATTCCGCGCAACAACTCATGTCACAATGGGAAACGGCAGGACAACGCTATTCTGAGAGGAAAGATGGATAGATGGGCAGAGAATATGTGAGCTTGCTCCGGCAGTACATGAGAGGGTCTCGAGGCATACGCGAAGGACACGGACTGTTCTGGCAGCGATAACTAACAATGCATGGGCCAGGGACGTCGGACCAGACCTCACGGCCGGTGAGCTCGAGGAATTCCTAAGACTATGGTACAAGATATCTACCATCCAGCTCACGGAGGACTCTGAGGACAGTGCTGGGCTTGGGAGAAGCATGGACAGTTCTCGACACGTTCTGCTTACCCCGCGAGGTTCATGGGACTGGAGGCCTCGCCGACGGCGGCCTTCACTTGGCAATCGCTAGCACCCCTCAAGTGCCGATTCTACACCTGGCTTGCCTTCAAGAATAGCTGTTGGACATCAGATAGACTCGTGTGACGAGGGCTCCCACACCAAGATGCATGCCCGTTTGTGATCAAGAGGAGGAGACCATACAACATCTACTAATCAACTGCGCATTCGCACGACAGGTATGGCATTGGTTCGCGGAGGGTACTGGTAGACAAGGCTTCACCCCTAGGGTTGACGAATCGTTGGAGGAGTGGTGCATCAGGCAGGAGCAAGACGGAACACCGGAGAACCACACGCGTGCCAAATTCCTACTTGGCATGTGGATGATATGGAAACACCGCAACGACGTCGTTTTTAACGGAGCAACGCCGTCTCTGGCGACCTGCATCAGACAGATCAAATAGGAGGGAAGCTGGTGGGTGAAGGCTGGCCTGATCCGAGAGGCGGAGGGCTTACTATGGGTGGCCCCTGAGTAGTTAGGTGCGTGAGTTGGGTGGAGTTGGGCAAGGCCTAACTGTAAATATCTGTACAGACGATCACTTTGGGGAGTCTTTCCCTCTCTTCTATAATGAATGATACGCATGCTTGTGCGTATTCGAGAATATTGCGTTTGTATATTGTGCTTGATTGTGAGCTTGTTGTTGTGCTTGTCATATAGGTTGTCCCCTTAGTTGCATTTTTAGACAACCTATTTTATTGTCAAGCCTAATTTGATTAAAAGAACTAAAAATTGGTAGTTGCCTATTCACCCCCACTCTAGTCAACCATATCGATCCTTTCACCATTGCCGTAGCAGTCTTGTCACCCATGCTTGATAGATCGGTGGCACCTCTTCTAGCACATGTCTCGATCGTATGAGCAATTAATTTGATCATTTTTACTTGCCAGAACTTCGACTTATTATGGGCCTTACAGAATGAAAATCCCAGAATATTTAGATGAGCCTAATAAACTGAAAAAGGGGTACATTTTGGTGACAAAAAGGTGTGTCCTGTTTGAGCCTGTTTGGTTTGAACAAAATATAAGTTAATTAGCACTGATTCATATGATTATATCTGTCTGAAAAGAGTTTCCAAAGCATCTTCGGACTGACATGCGCGTTCAGCTCGAAGCGACCCAGCACACGGAGTCTTGCCGGACTTCTATACGAGCCGGATTCAGACACTACTAGAAACGAAAACACCTCCTATCTGAGTCTGACTCGAACAGAGGCTGCACGTATGCTACTAGGGAACGGATAACTTTGGCCCTTTATATACAGATACATAGATCCGCCCTTGTAATCGTCACAGCCGGGAGTCCCCCAAATTTTGATTGAACTCTCGTTTCGCCACCCAAGAAATTGCCGATTTTGTTGGGAAGGTTGCATTGTCGCTTGTTCGTTGCTAATCGCCGAAATAAACCTGCGGTAGCGGAGGCATGGCTAATCTCCGACATACAAGGAAGGAGGAGATGATCGGCAAGAGGAGGGAGAGGGCGTCCTCGTCCTCAAGAAGGACGTGTTGGACTGTCCCGTCTGCTCCAACCCCCTCAGCCCTCCCATCTTCCAGGTAATCATATTGATTTTCTTGTATGTATATATTAGTCTCGTATACTTTCATTATTCATGTGTTGACGACGTTAATTCTGAACCATGTCCGGTTGATTCTCTGCATGCACGCATGCAGTGCAAACTAGGGCACTTGGTCTGCTCGCCCTGCCGCGACAAGCTCCCGGGGAAGAAGAAGAAGGCCTGCAGCGTGTGCTCTAAGGCCGTCTCCAGACGATGCCATGCCATGGAGCGCGTCGTCGAATCCATCGTCGTGCCGTGCTCCAACGCCGCGCACGGGTGCACCGCCATGATGGCCAGCGGCGAGAAGGCGGAGCGCGAGGAGGCTGTTGGGTGTCTAGCCCTAGCCCTCCCTCTCACCGGAACTCTCTCTCTCTCTATACTCTCTCTAGAACGATCAGAGAAAGAAGAAAGGAGAGAGACACAAGACACGATGGTTCCGGCGCACGAACGCCTGCCGCACGAACGGCGTCTTCCTCGAGCACGAACTCGAGCCCCACACAAACAACAGTACGCGGGGTGGAGCTTTATACACGGGCGCGCCCACACGACGCCGCGCTCCCCACTCCTCCACGCCCGCACGCTCCGCACGCCTTGGCTCACGCACCCGTCGCGCACCAACGCGATCAACGCGGCCGGGCTCCAGCAGAACGCCGCGGTCACCCCCGCCACTATCGCCAACTACCCACGCAACAGGTGCGCACACAGACGCACACCCCGCGCCACACACACACACGCACACAAGCCATACACTAGTCGGACCATGGCCAGACTAAGGTCAGACTATGCCTAAATATGGGCTTGACGCGGCCACGGACCGGACTGGCACGCCCGACACCGGTCACCTCGGCGGGGACATGGCTTATGCGCCAACAATCACCCCCTAAGCCATGACATCGCCTGACTCGTCGTCGTCATCTCCTCTGCGCCTCCAGCGCGAGCCGACGCCCACTGCCGCTGCAGCAGCCCGCAGTCCCGTGCACCGTCGCGCCGCGTTTCCGTGCCCCCACGGTTGTCGCGCCGAGCCGCCGCGACTTCTGCGCCACCACACAGCTCCTCCGCGACCTCCTCGTCTCCGCGACTGCCGTGCTCTTCGCGTGCACGACATCAGTCCGCACCGCCGTGGAGTCGCCGCGCGTCGCGGTCGCCACGCGCTCGCCGCGCGCTGCAACCTCCATGCCCGACGCGCTCGCCGCGCGCGCCACCGCGCGCCACGGCCGCAAACCTGTAGCTCTGATGCTAAGTGTTGGGTGTCTAGCCCTAGCCCTCCCTCTCACCGGAATTCTCTCTCTGTACTCTCGCTAGAACGATCGAGGAAGAAGAAAGGAGGGAGACACAAGACACGGTGGTTCCGGCGCACGAACGCCTGCCGCACGAACGGCGTCTTCCTCGAACACGAACTCGAGCCCCACACAAACAACAGTACGCGGGGTGGAGCTTTATACACGGGCGCGCCCACACGACGCCGCGCTCCCCACTCCTCCACGCCCGCACGCTCCACACGCCCTGGCTCACGCACCCGTCGGGCACCAACGCGATCAACGCGGCCGGGCTCCAACAGAACGCCGCGGTCACCCCGCCACTATCGCCAACTACCCACGCAACAGGTGCGCACACAGACGCACACCCCGCGCCACACACACGCACGCACGCAAGCCATACACTAGTCGGACCATGGCCAGACCAAGGTCAGACTATGCCTAAATATGGGCTCGACGCGGCCACGGACCGGACTGGCACGCCCGACACCGGTCACCTCGGCGGGGACATGGCTTATGCGCCAACAGAGGCGTGCCCTTACGCGCCATGCTTCTGCCCGGAGCAAGGCTGCGGCTTCGCTGGCACGACGGAGGCGCTCCTGGACCACTTCGCCGCCGAGCACGAGTGGCCGGTCACGGCGTTCAAATACTTCGAGCCGTTCGACGTGCCCGTGAAGGCCGGCATGCACGTCCTCCACGGCAGCAAAGAATACGAAGAAGACCAAGACGACGACAGCGACCTCTTCCTGCTCCACGTGGGGCCCCCGGACACCACGGTGAAAGTGGTCTCACTGGTCCGCGTCCAGGCGCACGCGCCGGAGTACGAGATCGGGTGCATCGCGAGCTTCTCCTGGTTCAGGGGCCAGACCCAGGTCGCGACGCTGGACACGATCCTAACCTCGTCGCTCTCTAGCGGGTTGCCCGACTGCGGCTTCTGCATCGTACCCGAGGCTCCACCCGGGGGCGACGAGCTTGTCTTCCTCAGTCTCACCATCGGTGTGGATGTCGAGACGATGGAGGATGACGACGACCAGGAGGAGGCGGATGACGAGGAGGAGTACAGCGAATGGATGCGCAGGATGGCCTGGGTAGAGGTACCTGCCAACGGTGATGATGAGGATGATGAGGCGGATGGTCACAATGGTGATTGACGAACTCTTGTATTTGGAGCTTGTTAACTAGTACTGTACTAGTTGAAGGATGCATGTATTGACATACATATATACAATCTGGGGTTTTAAGCCATTGGATTTGATTTGTTTTCCTTGAAGTGGTTCTGTTCTAATCTGCCATTCAGTCGCTTATAAAAAGTGATCGGCTTAATGCTTACATTGTCGATTCAGTATCTATCTTCAGTCATGATTAGAGTCATTCGACTACTACTAGGTTTTTTTTTTACTCAAATTTGATTTACATTAGATTGATAGAACCAACCAGATTTAAAAAAAAACACTTTTATTAACTCAAAATGTGCGTGTCATGATTAGAGTCATTATACTACGTTTTTTTTCAAAATTTCAAAATAGAAACATCATTTTCTAAAATGAAAAATAGCATGTTGATTTCCTTAAAAAAAGTTAATTATTTTACATGCAAAATTAATAATTTTGATGAAATGCTGGTCAATATGGAGACCTCATTTCAAGATATGAAAATGTGTGATATTTGGAAATCGCACTTTCTTGAAAATGTTGATTTTAAAATATGAAATAAGCATGTTCATTTGAAACAATTTATAATATTTTTGCGCTAAAATTTAAGCGTTTTAGTAAAAAAAACATAAAGCTCTTTTTCAAGATTTAAAATATGGTGGTTAAAATAGAAACCTCAATTTTGAAATATGAAAAACGAAAGGTATTTTGAAATCATGCTTTCTTGAATTTTTTTGATTTTCCAATATAAAATAAGCATGTTCAATATTTTCTGCGCTGGATTTTAAGCGTTTTGGTCAAAACAGAACCCTCGTTTTCGAGATTTAAAAACATGGTGGTGAAAATAGAAACCTCATTTTTTAAATATGAAAAATGGGTGATATTCTGAAATCATGCTTTCTTGAAAAATGTTGAATTTCACTTATGAAATAAGCATGTTCACTTTAAACAATATGTAATTTTTTGCATAGAAAATTCACCGTTTTGGTCAAAACAGAACCCTCTTTTTTGAATTTCACAATAGCATACTGATTTTCATAAATTTTATCAATATTTAACGCGCAAAATTCATAATTTTGGTGAAATTCCGGTCATAACAGAAACCTTACATTCAAGATATGAAACTAGCATGTAATCCATATGAAAAAGGTTAAATTTTCTTTTCAGGAAATTGCATCATTTCGGAATTCTACTAAAAAAAGAAACACTCATTTTGACATTGTAGTCATTATTTTTATGACCAGATATTAAGTGTTGGTCAAAATTCTAGTCCAAATATAAATGTTGGATTGGAAATTTGATTTAGCATCTCAGCATAGCACATTTCATATTAAGGTGCGAAATGAGTTGAGTGTATTGTAGCCCTTAGTATAGTGAATATTAAACAACGACATCGCAGTGCTGATTTCCAAGGCAGTACATTTTTAAGGAGGGTGGCAGGGTGGTTAAACTACAGGCTACATATGTGTACATTTACATACCAAGTAGGCCACAAAATACAAGCTAGATGATCTTCATATTTAGTTGGACCCGAAAGTTGATAGTACCAAGTTTCAGTTACTGCATAACACCTACCGTTAGACAAGTTCATACTTGATACTGCATACATATCCTAATCTGCCATTCAGTCCGGGTTCATCGCATGGGTCGACGAAGCATCAGACCATTGGTCATGTTGACCTTAAGTCTATTTTCCTTCCAGTGAACCTGAAATTTGGTCGCTGGGCTCAGTCCATTCCACAATGTAGTGCGCCCGCGCTTTTCGAGATTCAAGTTTGACCATAAATTTAATACCGGGACCGACTGCGGCGGGGCAAAAATTATATCACTGAATTCGTATTTTCGATATGAATTCAGTATATAATTTTTGTCTCCCCCACAGTCGATCTTGTTGGTTAAATTTATGGTCAAACTTTGAATCTCGAAAAGTGCGGGCGCACTACATTGTGGAATAGGGAAAGTATGACTTTGTCCCATGTTCTGATGCACGCACAGGCCCATCATCTTCATGCATGCACAACTCAACTGCTCGCCTGCTCGGTTGCTTCATCTCACCCGGCATTGCTACTCAAGCCCTAGGCTGCTCCATCTCATCTGGTGCGATTGCCGCCACACAGGCTCCACGCTGACTCGCGCAAAATCTCCACCTCTGTACTCTGGGCCACACACGCAGCCAACGACAGGGAGCTCTGTGTCCTAGCCACTAATTCGTTGCTGCCAATGCTGTTGCCTGCATCTGCATGAACAGCCGGCTGGCCGGCCACTCCTCCAGTTCTTTTGCCGTTTGGTTCCCTGTATGAGTTTGATTAGTACTGCTATTGACTCAGTCCTATTTGTTGGCAGATTTTGTCAACTAGTTACTTGTTTTTTTTTCGTGGAATGTTCAGCTAGGGCGTGTTTGGTTGCCTGCATAGGCCTCGACCAGGCCCACGCGAAAAGTGATCAGCCTGTTTGATAGCCCGCATACACTATTGGGCCTGCATCGCACGCTTCTTAAAGCACCTCTGGGCCTGGCTCACTGGGAACACACGAATCGGCAGTTTCTCCAGGGCCAGGCCCGAGCGGTGCACGTGGGCGGCGGCGGCTGCAAGCGCGCGGCCACGCTCGAGAAGCCGCGTTGCTTCCCGAAGCGCCGGCAGTTATTAGCCTCACCGCTCCCTCTCCCCACTCTCCCAACTCTCACCGGCGGCGGCAGATCGGAGCAGAGGAAGAAGACCACCGGACTCCATCACCGGCGTCGGTGGATCGGAGCAGAGGAAGAAGACCACCGGACTCCATCAATGGTGGTAAGCACTTCTCTCTCTTCGACATGCACGCTAGATTCGATCCACGGCGATAGATTCGATCCACGGCGGAGGGGAATGGGGAATAGAGGTAGATAAGCATAGGGGTACTTCATACTAGTTCATAGCAGTTCATACGAGTTCATACATGCAAGATCGGAATGCAGAAGGGGGATTGGGGGATAGGGGGATAGGAGGTGCACAACGGAAACCGGCTGACTGCGGCGGCCGTCACCGGCGTGCGGAGCGGCTGGTCGAGCCGCTGGCCTTCACCTTCTTCTTCATCTCGTGCGAACCGGCAGGTTGTCGTCGTCGTCCTCGGCGAAGTTGAGGTCGATCTGCCAGGTACGACGGCCTGGCTCCGGCGCCCTCGCTGGCATGTGCACTGCTTTTTCTTCCTCCTCCTTAGGCTCCCCAGCGATGACCGCCGGCGGCGCGATAGCCGTCTCCCAGTACACTGCGGCATGGCGGTCATTAGGAGCCCAGTAGGTCTTCTACTTGCACCACTTCTTCCTCTGTTTAGCGTCGTCGGAGACGGACTGATTCATGGCCCAGCGAATGATGTCAACTGCCATCGCGCCCTTCGCTGGGTCAGGAATCAGCGTCTTCAGCTCTTCTTTAGCGGCCTTCATGAGCACTGCATTAAATTCGTTCTGCATGTCCGGCATGGAGCCGAAGTTCGAGCACACCTCCATGGTGCTCTCGAACTTGGTGCGGTCACTAGCCGACCACCCGAGGAAGAAGGCCCTCCAGCCAATACCCCAAGGGAAGGGGTTGGCGTTGGAGCTAGAGCTAGAGCTCATGGCGATGGGGAGGAGGAAGGTTGACAGTGAGAGAAAAGAGGGGGTTGGTAAGTAGTGGTGGGCATGGTGAGTAAATATAGGGGGGATGGAGAGGAGAAGAGTGACAGTCATGTTGTTTTAACTACATGCTCTTCAATTAGCCATGAACTCGGTGTTGTGCTTGACTCCATGAATTGTGTGCAGATCGAGGAGAGTGATGTGACGCCCTCGATTCAATCGTACACTAATCATACACGCAAATGTGTACGATCAAGATCAAGGACTCACGGGAAGATATCACAACACAACTCTAGACACAAATTAAAATAATACAAGCTTTATATTACAAGCCAGGGGCCTCGAGGGCTCGAATACATAAGCTCGAATACACAAGAGTCAGCGGAAGCAACAATATCTGAGTACAGACATGAGTTAGACAAGTTTGCCATAAGAAGGCTAGCACAAAAGCAACATCGATCGAAAAGGCAAGGCCTCCTGCCTGGGAGCCTCCTAACTACTCCTGGTCGTCGTCGGCCTTCACGTAGTAGTAGGCATCGACGGTGGCATCTGGCTCCTGGGCTCCGTCATCTGGTTGCATCAACCGGAAAGAAGAAGAAAAGGGGGAAAAGGGGGAGCAAAGCAACCGTGAGTACTCATCCAAAGTACTCGCAAGCAAGGATCTACACTACATATGCAACATTATCAAAGGAAGGCTGTATATGTGGACTGGCTGCAGAAATGCCAGAATAGAGAGAAGGCCTAGTCCTATCGAAGACTAGCATCTTCTGGAAACCACCATCTTGTAGCAACAGGAGGGAGTAGAGTAGCATAACTAAAGTAGTAGTACTGTTATCAACCTCGGCCAGAGATCCTTTCTCGACTCCCTGCGAGAAAACAATCCCAGAGCCATACTATCCAGTTATCACCTCATATCCATGTCTCATCTCAAGTATCCAGTTCTAGTTGTATCGATCGGGATACAACTCCAAGTGTCCGTTACCGTAGGACATGCTATCGATAGATGTTTTCTTCCCTGCAGGGGTGCACCAACTTACCCACCACGCTCGATTAACTCCGGCCGGACACACTTTCCTGGGTCATGCCCGGCCTCGGCCAAACAATACGCCGCAACCCGACCTAGGCTTAATAGAGAGGCCAGCACGCCGGACTAAACCTATGCCCCCAGGGGTCATGGGCCATCGCCCCGGGAACTCCTGCACGTTGCGTACGCGGCCGGTGAGCAGACCTAGCAACCTCCTTCAAAAAGGCAGGTGCTTACGCAGTCCAACCCGGCGCGCGCTGCTCAGTTGCTGACGTCTATTAAGCTTCGGCTGATGTATACGACGCAGAACGCCCATACTATGCCCACGTGATGGTTAGTGCTATCAGGCCAGAGGCCCCTCGGATCAAATATCCAAACCGTAGTGGATTAGGAACGCGCGGTAACAAGCAGAGACTCACGAAAGATGTGACCCCGTCGCCCCATCTCGAGGACTTGCGGCAAGGGCTAGGAATGCCCGGCCACGCCTCGTAATTATCTCGCGGGCACCCTCCAGGTCAACCCGTCTCCACATCACTCGCGGGTAACCCTTAGGGTCGACCCGCCTTTCCAAGAAACAGCTGTAAAGTCCAAGTATCTGTGTGTCCAAACATCAAGGGGAAAACCCGAGGAATCACCCTCGGTGAATTCCACTCGATGTAATCATCAAGGTGAACGTAAGAGGAACCACCCCCGAGGTTCACACTTGAGGGGTTGCACGACAGAGTCGTATCGGGAGTGGTTAAGGCGGAATCACCCCCGATGACCACGACCGAATAGCTACACTACAGGGTTAACAGCAGAAGTGATGTAGAGGTCTCACCCTCGACACTCGATAGTAACCCAGTAGTGTCGAGCAACTAAGGGGAAAGTGACGTGCGGTGCCGGGGCCTGGTCTTCGATCCCGTTGGTCGGGTCTTCAATGATGAAGCAGGGGCAACAAGGACAAGGTGGGGGTCACTGGTGGATCACTAACCAACCTATACTAAGCAGTTTAGGATAAGCAGGTAGGTAACGATAAGCAGGTTACAAAAGCAGGCTAGGCATCAGAATAGGAGCAAACAATAACAATAGCAAAATCTAATGCACGCATGAGAGAATGGAATGGGCGATATCAGGATGATCAAAGGGGGGGCTTGCCTGGTTGCTCAGGCAAGGAGGGGTCGTCGTCGACGTAGTCGATCACAGGGGCAGCATCGGTCTCGGGGTCTACTGGAGAGAAGAGGGGGAAGAAACAGTAAATATAAAGCAAACATAGCATCACAAAGCATAACGTGGCAATATGATGTGCGGGGTGTGACCTAACGTATGGCTACACGATAAAGGTGAAGTGGGAATTCAACCGGGAAGGTATTCCCGGTTCCTGACCTGTGTCAAACAGATGAGCGGAGGGGGAATGTTCCATGTTCAGATAGTTAGAGGCATCTGACAGGTAAACGGACCGCGTATCCGAATTCATTGGATTTTTCTGAGCAACTTTCATGTAGAAAACATTTTCATCGGAGTTACGGTTTAAATACTATGAATTTCTAAAGGTTTAAACATTTTCTGGAATTAAATAAATTAACAGAAATGAAATATGACATCAGCATGATGTCTTGATGACCTCAGCAGTCAACAAAGCGGCTGACCAGGTCAAACCTGACCAGTGGGACCCACATGTCACAGATAGAGAACTAACAGAGTTTTAAAACTAACTAAACAAAGATATTTAGCAGGTAGGCCCCACCTGTCATAGACTAATTAGCTAAACTAATTAGTTTTATTTATTGAAACATTTTAGTTAGAGGAAAAAGCGGTGGGGCCCGCACGTCAGTGGCTGGGGCCTGCCCAGTCAGCACAGTTGACCAGGTCAACTGGTCAACAAGGGACCAGGGGCCCCACTGGCAGTGACCCAGGGGGTGGCCCCAGGTGTGCCACGTCGGCGGCCGGCGCCGGAGTTGCGCCGACGAGCTCTCCGCGGCGGCGAGGCGCGGGTGAGCTTTGGGTTTCGCCCACAGGGCATCTCCGGGGCTGTGGTTTGGCCCGTTCGAACGGCCCGTCCACACCCCGTCGAATGGAGGTGGTGGCGTGGCCGGGGACGGCCGGGAACGTCGCCGACGGCGAGTCGGGTGGTGGTGGGTTTCCGGTGAGCGGCGAACAGGGGGTTGCGGGGCACGGCGAGTCGCGTGCGTGTGCGCGTTGGGATCTAGGCGAAGTGGCGAGCGAGTTGCGCACGGGGCCGAGGCCATTTGGTCGCCAGAGCATCGTCGGCGACGAGGTCAGGCGGAGCCGCGTTCGGGCACGACGGGGAGGAGGAGCTACGGTGCCGGAAACGCGCGGGGAAGAGAGGGGAAAGAGGCGCGTGCTCACGTTGGTCCTATAGGTGTGCTCAGGTGGGCTCGGGGAAGATCGATGGCGACGAATCGGCGACGAAGGCGAAGACGGCCGTAGGGGAAGAAGAGGTTGCCGGGCTCGCTGCAGTGGCTCCCGGCTTGCACTGGTCAGAGCATATGACGTAGTCGACGACGGCGGTGCTTGGGAACGCATTGGCAAAGTGCGTCGTGGACGGTGGCCACGTTGACGGCGATCTGTGGCGACGAGCTCGCGAGGGGAGAGGTGGATCTGGGAGGGAGGGCGCCGAGGAGGAGTGAGGCGAGTGGGAAGAAAATATCTAGGGGGAGGGGCGCCTCGGTGGAGGCCTTATCCTCCCGCGGCATGGCCGGCGAGGTGGTTCGGCGGGGACGCGCCCCTGTTCGGGCACGGTCGTGAACAGAAGAAGACGACCGGGGGGTTAGGTGGGCCGACTTGGGTGAGGCCCAGTTGTGCATGTGCTCTTTTTTTAGTTTTATTTCTATTATTCTGTTTTCTTTTAACAACCTCCATTTGTATTTAAATAAGCCACCAAATGACTTTGCAAAAAAATGTGAACCTGGACAAAACAAATACTAGGAAAATTTTGAGCACTGCCACAAAAAGTCTGGCACCTAAACAATTTATTTAATATTTTATAATTTATAAAAGGCATTTAATTACTTTTTTAGCCACTGATAAATGTACTTAGGAGCAATTAAAGACTTTACAAAAATGTTGGCTCACCACCATAATTAATTATGGAATATTTGCAACAGTTTGAACATTTTATTTTGCATGATAGAATAAGTAAATATTTTACTTGTATTTCAAATGGAATTTGGCTTTGATTTTCATCAAGTGGCAATTTAGTTTGAAAAACATGACGACATGGCATCATTAAAGGGGAGATCACTGTAGCATGATTCCCGGGTGTTACAAATCTCCTCCACTACATGAAATCTCGTCCCGAGATTTAAGAGGCGGAGTAGGGGGAAGACTCGGGAAGGGCGGAGCTAACAGCAAGATAGGTACCTGGGGGGGCTATCTCATTGAATGTGGCATAGAGGCATCTCTCGAGTTGAAATCCAAGAAAGTCATCGAGAGTAAGGTACAGAGGTGAAATAATAAGCTTCAACTGGGTAGGCAATCGTTCGTTGCCTGAAACAAATGGTGAAAGGGGTTCAGAGCAATAGGAATAAATATTGCGGCTGATACCACAATAGATCACTAGGAATGTGGCTCGGGATTTTCATACGAAGCCAAGTGCGAGGAACCATTTTGGAAAAAAGGGATGTACAGGAGAGTCAGGTTTCGATCCTGTGGAACTGTGGGTTATGGGCCCACCATGTGTATTAAAAGTAGGAAGGGCACCGACATCTTGTACGGCCATGGTAGCAAGGCATGTCAGAGAATAGCCTATCAGTTATGTTGGTCATAACGTTGGTACCAAGGGCGAGGGACGAAGAGAACCATATTCCTGCTCATTGAACGAGGCGGACCAATCGGCAAGGTTCGCGTCCATCGGTGGTTACCGGAATGTCATCAACAATAGTAACGGGGTCTGACTGACAAGGTTGTACATCGGGGCGTTTTATAAGCAGGGAATTATTTCTGCTTATATCATATAGATCACAAGAAGGTTAAACAAACCAATGAAAAGGAAAAGGAAATTATCGGATTAATCAGACCAATGGAAAGGAAAATGTGTTTACACACCAGAATTGGGAGTATATCCTTCCCAAGGGGAAGCGGAGCAGGATATACATGATATGACAGCAAGTTCAAAAGAATTTAGATAAAAGGGGTGAGGGAAGAATCATGATATTACCCATACAACGGTGTTTGGATAATAGATCAAGAAACATTCGGCAATGTGCCTCTAAATGGTTTTAAAGAGGTTCGGAGTACCACAATCATGCTTTGGTATAACATTAACATGGTCATCAGGTAAAGGTCGGACCTTGGGAACACAAAGGATCCATCGGAATTTTTAGAACATATCAGGCTATTTTATCAGGGAAAAGATGAGGAGGTGGCCGATGGGTTCAGTAGCAATCCATCGACATGTCAAAAAGATGTATTTCCAAAATTTGTATGAACAAGTTTGGGTAGGGGGGAAGGCAAGAATGTTGTCGATGATAACCCAAATCTTCGAGGGGCAAGGATGGTATTTCTCATCATGAATTCGATTGATATCCTAGAAGAGCATCAAAATGTTGATGGTGATCATGACACATTTGTCGAGAGATTTCATGAAGATGTAATCGATCGGCGATGACATCAAGTCAAAGGAATGATGATGCGAAATGTTATTGGAACCACGGGTACGACACAAACTCGAAATCAAGCTTGCTATTCATGGCGAAATGATATGATGAGGAAGATCAACGTAAGCTTAGCTCATCATCGAAAGTTGTGCTCCGGGAATAAGGACCGGGTAGCACAGTTAAAATTAGCACGATAATGATATACCCGATCAGGCTAGGAATGACTTGAAGGATTATTTAACTCGTAAGCAACAAAAATTACTTAGAGTTATTGATTCGGTGCGGGATCGATTCACTTATCGGTGTTCTTGAGTGACTAATAAATCAGAACCCAAGGGAAATATGAAATTGGTGAGAAGCAATACTAGATGAAGACTCATAGGAAGCAACGCGGTCCTTTGATATCCTCGAGATACCGGAGGGTAATAATCGAAGGAAGATCAAAATAGAGGTTGCAGAGATGTATTGATCTGCAGAAGGGAAGTACTTTAACTTGTCAAAGAAATGGGACCAAAGAAGAACAATCATGGTCAGAACCACGGTTGCGAAGGATCAATTCACCGATACTAGATGATATTATATCAAGGAAAAAGTTATTATTACAAGAAGCTTCCATGATAAGTTCCACATCGGGTCCATGGGCATGAACACAAAGTTCAAGGTCGACTCCCACTTCTCCAATGCATAACCTTTCATCCACTTCTCATCTTCGAAGAAGTTGTAGTGCTAAAATTTTATCTGGCGAAGCACCAGAAGAGTATGACTCGTGAAAACTTTCGGGTTCACACGGTATAGAGAAGGCATATGTTCAACCCATAGGGACTTCTTAGAAACATATACCCGAAGTTTCAAGAGTAAATATCACCAGCTCGAAAGCAGAGCATGGTTGGCCAAATGAGAGAATAGGATTTACCAAATGGCATTATGTATCGGGGAAGAGCGCACAAAATTTTGAATATGAAGGAAAGTGCCGGATAATAATCCAACAAAGGATTCAGCGGTCCACAATGGAGCGGATGTGAGTATCGGTACTCAATTAAAGGAAGAAGAATGCAAGGGCATCAGATTATAGAACATCTGAATAATTCGATGCTTATATAACAAAGGAATTATGATTTCCAAAACAAAGGATCAAAAGCATACGCTCTGATCGAGGATGTATAAGTTGAATAGATTTAAAGGTGCAACCGATCAAATCTTGATTGGGCAAGAACTAGCTCATAACCGGAGCGATGTCAAAGCCGGAAAGAAAATTCCCAAGGATTAATTGATGATTGCGAGTATTCGCTCACACGTTGAATCCATAGGAACAGAATGACAACCATAAAGAATTTTAAAGAATATTGCTAGACACATGGAATTAATCCTAATGCAAGCAGGCAAGGAGAATCAAGAGCAATAGGCTGCATAGGATTTTCGGAAGATCAAATAGTATTTCGAAGAAACATAATCAACAGGGGAGAAACAAATCCTCGGTGTGGGTGAGGATTAATTTGTAGGCGTATTCAGGTGACAAGGAACTGCAACGCAGTAGGCACAAAGTATTCTCGGAACAATAGGGAGAATTTCCGGGTATCTTGTAGTAACAAGAGCAACTGGGGACGAATGTAAGAATGGCAAGTGTATGTAGTTATCCATAGGGGTATTTCAATGGTAGGGAATTGAAAAAGCAACGGGCACAAAGTCTCGAGAGAACATCGGAGAGTATCTTCGAAATCCTTCTGTGCATCAAGTAATCATCTGGAGTAAGGGGCTCTCCGGGTGGAAGTAGTTACGGGAACCTAGAGTCCGCGTTAGTAAAAATCATTTTACCCGGATAGAAGAGAGATCAGAGTCCCAGAGTATAGACGAGGAGTAAAATATCCTAATACCACCCAATGGCGACGTGGGCCCGTCAGCCACACAGCCATGTTAGTAAAACAGTTTTCAAATACTAGACTCAACTTCGGCCAAGGAGTTGGAAAGAGGGATTCCTACAGGCAGTCGGCTCTGATACCAACTTGTGGCGCCCTCGATTCAATCGTACACTAATCATACACGCAAATGTGTACGATCAAGATCAAGGACTCACGGGAAGATATCACAACACAACTCTAGACACAAATTAAAATAATACAAGCTTTATATTACAAGCCAGGGGCCTCGAGGGCTCGAATACATAAGCTCGAATACACAAGAGTCAGCGGAAGCAACAATATCTGAGTACAGACATGAGTTAGACAAGTTTGCCATAAGAAGGCTAGCACAAAAGCAACATCGATCGAAAAGGCAAGGCCTCCTGCCTGGGAGCCTCCTAACTACTCCTGGTCGTCGTCGGCCTTCACGTAGTAGTAGGCATCGACGGTGGCATCTGGCTCCTGGGCTCCGTCATCTGGTTGCATCAACCGGAAAGAAGAAGAAAAGGGGGAAAAGGGGGAGCAAAGCAACCGTGAGTACTCATCCAAAGTACTCGCAAGCAAGGATCTACACTACATATGCAACATTATCAAAGGAAGGCTGTATATGTGGACTGGCTGCAGAAATGCCAGAATAGAGAGAAGGCCTAGTCCTATCGAAGACTAGCATCTTCTGGAAACCACCATCTTGTAGCAACAGGAGGGAGTAGAGTAGCATAACTAAAGTAGTAGTACTGTTATCAACCTCGGCCAGAGATCCTTTCTCGACTCCCTGCGAGAAAACAATCCCAGAGCCATACTATCCAGTTATCACCTCATATCCATGTCTCATCTCAAGTATCCAGTTCTAGTTGTATCGATCGGGATACAACTCCAAGTGTCCGTTACCGTAGGACATGCTATCGATAGATGTTTTCTTCCCTGCAGGGGTGCACCAACTTACCCACCACGCTCGATTAACTCCGGCCGGACACACTTTCCTGGGTCATGCCCGGCCTCGGCCAAACAATACGCCGCAACCCGACCTAGGCTTAATAGAGAGGCCAGCACGCCGGACTAAACCTATGCCCCCAGGGGTCATGGGCCATCGCCCCGGGAACTCCTGCACGTTGCGTACGCGGCCGGTGAGCAGACCTAGCAACCTCCTTCAAAAAGGCAGGTGCTTACGCAGTCCAACCCGGCGCGCGCTGCTCAGTCGCTGACGTCTATTAAGCTTCGGCTGATGTATACGACGCAGAACGCCCATACTATGCCCACGTGATGGTTAGTGCTATCAGGCCAGAGGCCCCTCGGATCAAATATCCAAACCGTAGTGGATTAGGAACGCGCGGTAACAAGCAGAGACTCACGAAATATGTGACCCCGTCGCCCCGTCTCGAGGACTTGCGGCAAGGGCTAGGAATGCCCGGCCACGCCTCGTAATTATCTCGCGGGCACCCTCCAGGTCAACCCGTCTCCACATCACTCGCGGGTACCCCTTAGGGTCGACCCGCCTTTCCAAGAAACAGCTGTAAAGTCCAAGTATCTGTGTGTCCAAACATCAAGGGGAAAACCCGAGGAATCACCCTCGGTGAATTCCACTCGATGTAATCATCAAGGTGAACGTAAGAGGAACCACCCCCGAGGTTCACACTTGAGGGGTTGCACGACAGAGTCGTATCGGGAGTGGTTAAGGCGGAATCACCCCCGATGACCACGACCGAATAGCTACACTACAGGGTTAACAGCAGAAGTGATGTAGAGGTCTCACCCTCGACACTCGATAGTAACCCAGTAGTGTCGAGCAACTAAGGGGAAAGTGACGTGCGGTGCCGGGGCCTGGTCTTCGATCCCGTTGGTCGGGTCTTCAATGATGAAGCAGGGGCAACAAGGACAAGGTGGGGGTCACTGGTGGATCACTAACCAACCTATACTAAGCAGTTTAGGATAAGCAGGTAGGTAACGATAAGCAGGTTACAAAAGCAGGCTAGGCATCAGAATAGGAGCAAACAATAACAATAGCAAAATCTAATGCACGCATGAGAGAATGGAATGGGCGATATCAGGATGATCAAAGGGGGGGCTTGCCTGGTTGCTCAGGCAAGGAGGGGTCGTCGTCGACGTAGTCGATCACAGGGGCAGCATCGGTCTCGGGGTCTACTGGAGAGAAGAGGGGGAAGAAACAGTAAATATAAAGCAAACATAGCATCACAAAGCATAACGTGGCAATATGATGTGCGGGGTGTGACCTAACGTATGGCTACACGATAAAGGTGAAGTGGGAATTCAACCGAGAAGGTATTCCCGGTTCCTGACCTGTGTCAAACAGATGAGCGGAGGGGGAATGTTCCATGTTCAGATAGTTAGAGGCATCTGACAGGTAAACGGACCGCGTATCCGAATTCATTGGATTTTTCTGAGCAACTTTCATGTAGAAAACATTTTCATCGGAGTTACGGTTTAAATACTATGAATTTCTAAAGGTTTAAACATTTTCTGGAATTAAATAAATTAACAGAAATGAAATATGACATCAGCATGATGTCTTGATGACCTCAGCAGTCAACAAAGCGGCTGACCAGGTCAAACCTGACCAGTGGGACCCACATGTCACAGATAGAGAACTAACAGAGTTTTAAAACTAACTAAACAAAGATATTTAGCAGGTAGGCCCCACCTGTCATAGACTAATTAGCTAAACTAATTAGTTTTATTTATTGAAACATTTTAGTTAGAGGAAAAAGCGGTGGGGCCCGCACGTCAGTGGCTGGGGCCTGCCCAGTCAGCACAGTTGACCAGGTCAACTGGTCAACAAGGGACCAGGGGCCCCACTGGCAGTGACCCAGGGGGTGGCCCCAGGTGTGCCACGTCGGCGGCCGGCGCCGGAGTTGCGCCGACGAGCTCTCCGCGGCGGCGAGGCGCGGGTGAGCTTTGGGTTTCGCCCACAGGGCATCTCCGGGGCTGTGGTTTGGCCCGTTCGAACGGCCCGTCCACACCCCGTCGAATGGAGGTGGTGGCGTGGCCGGGGACGGCCGGGAACGTCGCCGACGGCGAGTCGGGTGGTGGTGGGTTTCCGGTGAGCGGCGAACAGGGGGTTGCGGGGCACGGCGAGTCGCGTGCGTGTGCGCGTTGGGATCTAGGCGAAGTGGCGAGCGAGTTGCGCACGGGGCCGAGGCCATTTGGTCGCCAGAGCATCGTCGGCGACGAGGTCAGGCGGAGCCGCGTTCGGGCACGACGGGGAGGAGGAGCTACGGTGCCGGAAACGCGCGGGGAAGAGAGGGGAAAGAGGCGCATGCTCACGTTGGTCCTATAGGTGTGCTCAGGTGGGCTCGGGGAAGATCGACGGCGACGAATCGGCGACGAAGGCGAAGACGGCCGTAGGGGAAGAAGAGGTTGCCGGGCTCGCTGCAGTGGCTCCCGGCTTGCACTGGTCAGAGCATATGATGTAGTCGACGATGGCGGTGCTCGGGAACGCGTTGGCAAAGTGAGGCGTGGACGGTGGCCACGTTGACGGCGATCGATGGCGACGAGCTCGCGCGGCCGAGCTCGGGATCAAGCGAGAGGAGAGGGGAGAGGTGGATCTGGGAGGGAGGGCGCCGAGGAGGAGTGAGGCGAGTGGGAAGAAAATATCTAGGGGAGGGGCGCCTCGGTGGAGGCCTTATCCTCCCGCGGCATGGCCGGCGAGGTGGTTCGGCGGGGACGCGCCCGTGTTCGGGCACGGTCGTGAACAGAAGAAGACGACCGGGGGGTTAGGTGGGCCGACTTGGGTGAGGCCCAGTGGGGGCACGTGCTCTCTCTTTTTTTAGTTTTCTTTCTATTATTTTGTTTTCTTTTAACAGCCTCCATTTGTATTTAAATAAGCCACCAAATGACTTTGCAAAAAAATGTGGACCTGGACAAAACAAATACTAGGAAAATTTTGAGCACTGCCACAAAAAGTCTGGCACCTAAACAATTTATTTTAATATTTTATAATTTATAAAAGGCATTTAATTACTTTTTTTAGCCACTGGTAAATGTACTTAGGAGCAATTAAAGACTTTACAAAAATGTTGGCTCACCACCATAATTAATTATGGAATATTTGCAACACTTTGAACATTTTATTTTGCATGATAGAAGAAGTAAATATTTTACTTGTATTTCAAATGGAATTTGGCTTTGATTTTCATCAAGTGGCAATTTAGTTTAAAAACATGACGACGTGGCATCATTAAAGGGGAGATCACTGTAGCATGATTCCCGGGTGTTACAAGTAATGAGATGGGCATGGAGGTGCTCCCGGCCCTTGACAACAAGGGCAAGCATCCCCTTCACCCAATGCCTGACGAGGTTGTGCTGCCGCCCACCGTCGAGGAAGACCCGAATACGCCTGAGGGTGGCGACGACGAGGGCATGGAGGAGGCCCCCAGCAACAAGCGCTGCAACTATGGCCATTATCATCAGGAGGATGGCCCAACTCACTTCTGCAAGGTCATCCTTGCACCGAAGCTTGAGTGCATCCCCATGCCCCTGGACTTCACCAAGCACTTCGTCGCGGTGCCGACGGAGTTCAAGCTCAGGAACAACACCGGCTGCTCCTGGAAGGTGACGGTCAAGCTGATGAATGGCAGGGTGACCCTGGATCAGGGTTGGGCCACCTACGCAGCCATTCATCAGATCAAGATCGGCTACGTGGTGACGTTCAAGCTCCTCACTCCCTACACCCTCAAGGTCATCATCTTCGACGAGGATGGCATTGAGGTCGTCAACAAGTGCGGGAAGCTCGACGAAGCCTTCGCCGCTAAGCAGTAGGGCCGGGCCACTGTTGACAGCAATTTTTGCCAAAGTAAAATTAAAATTATTTTAGTATATGCATGTGACCCATAAAAAAATAAAGGATATTGCATCTAGCTCGCTTTAGTCCTAACAAAAACAGACTGATTCGCTTAGTAGATGCTATCATCAAACATATCAAATCAAACAAGATAACATATGGGATGGTTATGATATTGGAACCCCCCTTTTCTTAAATTTCCATGCATGCGCAGAGGCTAACATGGAGTAAATCATATACCATCATCTCATGCATGGTCATATATGCATCAAAAAAAGATGTAGCATGCATGTATTGAGTGGATACTCTGCTAGTCGACTCATCACTCGTTAAAATGAAATGACCCGAAAGTTGATTAAGATAGCCGCATGGTCATACTAGCATATGTTGGTTAAGTCGACTACACAAATTAGGTGTCCGATGCAAAAAGCACACATTGCACTCGTACTCTACGTACTACTCATAATAGTACAAGGGTAAAAATATAAATGAACAAGACACGTGATAACTTGAAGAAGATCGAGGATGCTCCCCCGAGCACACCGGCGTCAACGACAGCGAGGAGGAGCGATTTTTCTTTATCATTTTGTAGTAGTCATGTGTTGCAATTCTATGTAATAGATATGTTGGAACTCTTAATCAGGGGTTTTCTCTTCGGAGATGTAATTAACAGATCTTTTATGTAAATATAAGAGCTCTGGAAATAATGTACCTCCAATGTTTGATCTCCATTTTATTTACGCATTTAAATTTATTCACTCTGTATCAATGACGTGTGAAAGATCGTGGATGTCGCCTAGAGGGGGGGGTGAATAGGCGCTTTAAAATAATTACGGTTTAGGCTTGAACAAATGCGGAATAAACCTAGCGGTTAATTTGTCAAGCACAAAACCTACAATAACTAGGCTCACCTATGTGCACCAACAACTTATGCTAAGCAAGATAAACAACTAGGTGATAGCGAGATATATAACAAGAAACAATATGGCTATCACAAAGTAAAGTGCATAAGTAAAGGGCTCGGGTAAGAGATAACCGAGGCACGCGGAGACGATGATGTATCCCGAAGTTCACACCCTTGCGGATGCTAATCTCCGTTTGGAGCGGTGTGGAGGCACAATGCTCCCCAAGAAGCCACTAGGGCCACCGTAATCTCCTCACGCCCTCGCACAACGCAAGATGCCGTGATTCCACTAAGGGACCCTTGAGGGCGGTCACCGAACCCGTACAAATGGCAACCCTTGGGGGCGGTCACCGAACCCGTACAAATTGGCAACCCTTGGGGGCGGTCACCGGAACCCGTCAAATTGCTCGGGGCGATCTCCACAACCTAATTGGAGACCCCGACGCTTGCCCGGAGCTTTACACCACAATGATTGAGCTCCGAACACCACCAACCGTCTAGGGCGCCCAAGCACCCAAGAGGAACAAGCTCAAGGGTACCAAGCACCCAAGAGTAATAAGCTTCTCAACTTGAAACTTCCACGTATCACTGTGGAGAACTCAAACCGATGCACCAAATGCAATGGCAAGGGCACACGGAGTGCCCAAGTCCTTCTCTCTCAAATCCCACCGAAGCAACTAATGCTAGGGAGGAAAATGAGAGGAAGAACAAGAAGGAGAACACCAAGAACTCCAAGATCTAGATCCAATGGGTTCCCCTCACATAGAGGAGAAAGTGATTGGTGGAAATGTGGATCTAGATCTCCTCTCTCTTTTCCCTCAAAAACTAGCAAGAATCCATGGAGGGATTGAGAGTTAGCAAGCTCGAAGAAGGTCAACAATGGGGGAAGAACACGAGCTCAAAGGATAAGGTTCATTGGGGAAGAAGACCCCCTTATATAGTGGGGGGAACAATCCAACCGTTACCCCCACTTCAGCCCCGCAGAGAGCGGTACTACCGCTTGGCCAGCGGTACTACCGCTTGCCCCTATAAGCGGTACTACCACTCCCCCTCGTGGTACTGCCGCTGGGCCCAGAGCGGTACTACCGCGGTGGCAGGGCGGTACTACCGCATACGAGCGGTATAACGGCCCCCACTGCCGTGGCTAGTACCGTAAAACCCGACACGAAAAAAGACCCCTCGAATCGAGGCGGTACTAGCACGAGACCGTAGCGGTACTACGGCTGGGGGCTACCAGCGGTACTACCGCTCGGGAGCGGTACTACCGCTTGTAGCACCCAAGCGGTACTACCGCTCCGGCCCGCGGTACTACCGCTAGGAAACCAAAACTGCCATAACTTCTGCATATGAGCTCCGAATTGAGCAAACTCAAGCTTGTTGGATAGAGGAAGACGAGTAGCATCAAAACAACGACATAACCTCCAACATCGAAAACCGGCATAACCTCCAACCGAGAAGAGTGAAACCTCCAACCGAGAAGTGAAACCTCCAACCGGTTATAGTAAGAAGAGGCAGGGGAGGTATGCCAACAAATAGAGGAGTGAAACCTCCAACCGAGAAGAACCGGCATAACCTCCAACATCGAAAACATCATAGAAGATGCGAGTGAACTCCGTTTTCGATGAACTCGAGCTTGTCATCAAGATGACCATAAGCTCCAAAACTCACAAAGAGAAGAACCAAACAAGAACCAATAAAGATGATGCAAGGATGCAATGGTTTGAGCTCTCTATGAACGATACGATCAAGCTACTCATCGAGAGCCCCCCTTGATAGTACGGCAATCGATCCTATAACCCGGTCTCCCACCTACCATCATGAGACCGGTAAAATAAAAAACCTATCAAGAGCAAACCTTTGCCTTGCACATGGTCCACTTGAGCTAGATGATGACGATCTTGACTCCCTCAAGTTGGACCACCTTTCTTGGTTGCGTTGGCTCGATGAAGACTAGTTGATTGCTCCCCCATGCTCCACTATGGGTGAGCCACTCTTCCACACATCTTCACAAGTCCATTGTCACCACAATGGACGGCAAGCTTCAAGCATTTGATCTCTTCATGATGCTTCACTTGAACTTGCACACCGCAACATCTTCACAAGTCCATTGTCACCACAATGGACGGCAAGCTTCAAGCATTTGATCTCTTCATGATGCTTCACTTGAACTTGCACACCGCAACCTAACCCCACAAAGAACTCTCACGAAGATCATGGGTTAGTACACAAAGCGTAATTGACAATGCTCACCACACCATGGGATCGCTTGATCCCTCTCGGTACATCTTGTGCGCTTTGTGTGTTGATCAACTTGATTCACTCTTGACTTAGTCTTGATCAACCTTGACTCTTTCCAACTCTCTTCATTTGGATGATGTCTTGAAGGTAAACATGAATGATCACACAATCTTCTTCTTCAAGACATGCTTGCAATAAGCTCAACTCTCACATGACCAATCTTTGGATAATTCCTTAATAACACCTTGATCACCACATAAACTCCTTGAAACCAACACATGGACTTCAAGAAATGCCTATGGACAAATCCTTCAAATATAACTCAAGGCAACCATTAGTCCATAGAGATTGTCATCAATTACCAAAACCAAACATGGGGGACCGCATGTTCTTTCAACGTGGACGCGTGTTTTCACACCCGCCATTTTCCCGTCATCAGCCACCTCTTTCCAACGTACTATCGAGTCTGCTTTGAACATGTTTATAGTTTATGAGTTGAACTGTTATGAAGTGTGGTACTGCTTATATCTGAATTATGCTAGTTGATGCTCTGTTTATACTCTGTTGTGCTTATGATGTGTGCTGCCGAAGTGTGGTGGTAACCTCACCAACTAGCCAAAGAGGTTACCACACACCATGTGTTGCATACAACCAAACACCATGCCTTGGGTTTGTCCACTAACATGCAGGCAACCAAACACCAGACAGTGTGGTTCTGCCCATGCAGGTAAGAGGCCATGCAGGCAACCAAACAACATGCAAATGGTGCATTTGAGGCTGCATTTGCATAGACGGGTTGGGTGGAGAAGTGTATGCAATGCGGGCACTGTAGCGTACGGCAACCAAACACGCCCCTAGTTACTTGAATTGGGACTAAAAAGGAGAATGAAAAGCTGATGGGCAGTAGTACCTCCATGGTTTGGTAGTGACTCGTTGAAGTTTGAAGGGTTCAGTGATATATGTAAGCAAGTAGACAAGGGGCGTGTTTGGTTCAAGTTTTGAACAGTAGCTGCATTGCATACACTTCTCAACCCAGTCTGGTTGAGCAAAAATAGCCCCAAATGTGTCATCTGCAAGTTATTTGGTTGTCTGCATCTAGGGTCCCTACATTAGGTAATACGTAAGTGCACTTTGTTTGGTTACCTGCATTGGCCCAAGCGGCACATGAACACGGCATTTGGTTGCATACGGCGTACATGGTGTGCTTACCTTGTACCCTAGTTGGTGAGTGATGACCCACAAGTGTAGGGGATCTAACATAGTTCTTTCGATAAGTAAGAGTGTCGAACCCAACGAGGAGCAGAAGGAAATGACAAGCGGTTTTCAGTAAGGTATTCTCTGCAAGCACTGAAATTATCGGTGATAGATAGTTTTGTGATAAGGTAATTTGTAACGGGTGACAAGTAATGAAAGTAAATAAGGTGCAGCAAGATGGCGCAATCCTTTTTGTAGCAAAGGACAAGCCTGGACAAACTCTTATATAGAGAAAAGCGCTCCCGAGGACACATGGGAATTATCGTCAAGCTAGTTTTCATCACGCTCATATGATTCGCGTTCGATACTTTGATAATTTGGTACGTGGGTGGACTGGTGCTTGGGTGTTATCCTTCCTTGGACAAGCATCCCACTTATGATTAACCTCTATTGCAAGCATCCGCAACTACAAAAGAAGTATTAAGGTAAACCTAACCATAGCATGAAACATATGGATCCAAATCAGCCCCTTATGAAGCAACTCATAAACTAGGGTTTAAGCTTCTGTCACTCTAGCAACCCATCATCTACTTATTACTTCCCAATGCCTTCCTCTAGGCCCAAACAATGGTGAAGTGTCATGTAGTCGACATTCACATAACACCACTAGAGGAAAGGCAACATACATCTCATCAAAATATCGAACGAATAGCAAATTCACATGACTACTTATAGCAAGACTTCTCCCATGTCCTCAGGAACAAATGTAAATACTCACAAATCATATTCATGTTCATAATGAGAGGGGTATTAATATGCATAAAGGATCTGAACATATGATCTTCCACCAAATAAACCAACTAGCATCAACTACAAGGAGTAATCAACACTACTAGCAACCCACAGGTACCAATCTGAGGTTTTGAGACAAAGATTGGATACAAGAGATGAACTAGGGTTTTAGATGAGATGGTGCTGGTGAAGATGTTGATGGAGATTGACCCCCTCCTGATGAGAGGATCATTGGTGATGACGATGGCGATGATTTCCCCCTCCCGAAGGGATGTTTCCCCGTAGAACAGCTCCGTCGGAGCCCTAGATTGGTTCCGCCTCATGGCGGCGATGTTTCTTCTCGAAAGCTTGCTTATGATTTTTTTCAGGGTAAAAGACTTTATATAGAAGAAGATGGACACTGGAGGCCTGCCAGGGGGCCCACAAGGCAGGGGGCGCGCCCCCCACCCTCATGGATGGTGGGTGGCCCCCCTCTGGTACTTTCTTCGCTTAGTATTTTTATTAATTCCAAAAATGACTTCTGTGGAGTTTCATGACCTTTGGAGTTGTGCAGAATAGGTCTCTAATATTTGCTCCTTTTCCAGCCCAGAATTCCAGCTGCCGGCATTCTCCCTCTTCATGTAAACCTTGTAAAATAAGAGATAGTAGGCATTAGTATTGTGACATAATGTATAATAACAGCCCATAATGCAATAAATATCGATATAAAAGCATGATGCAAAATGGACGTATCAGTGAGCTTACCCACAATGATCACACCTAGCACACCAACACCACAACACAACAATGGCGATGAATTGAGCGAAGATGATGAAGTTCTTCAGCTTCAGCCCAAACTGACGATCCACCTTAGCACCTTCCACTTTGACACCTCCAACCTTGCCACTGTCAACACTGTTGCCTCCGTGCTTTCGCACCCAGTCGGAGTAAGCTTGTTCTGCTGCCTGCCTAGTCTTGAACCCTCTATGGCTGTTGTTGCTATATGATGCCACTTGTGCACTGGCTTCTTCCCATGAACTGTAAACCCCTGGAGCCTTACCGATGAACACGTCATACCACTTTCCCTAGCAATGCATAAGAGCAAGAGTTGAGGCAGCAAATCAATGGAGCACACAAGTAGCAAGCAAAGTAGCACACAAACAACAATGGTGCAGAAGAGAAGAAGTAAAGCATGCATGATCATACGGCATAGCAAGTTCTACCGAGCACTACCATGGTGTTATCCTACCACCACACCCAAAAGCGGGTGTCGTCCTACCACCGCAAGTTCACCATCATCATGAGGGGTTAGTATGTACCACCTCACCAAAATATACAGACCATCAAATAGTTTTCCAGCCCTGGCTACACAAAATGTACGTTGTCATCGTCATCGTCATCATCGTCGCCATCGCCATCGCCGTCGGGGATCATGCACGCTCACAGGCAGCACTACTCTAGTAGTAGTGCTTTCCCAGCCAGCTCCTGAGCCACAGCACCCTATGAGCGTCTGCCATGGCAACGAACCCAACACCCTGGGCCTTGTTGTCAAGCAGGTGGCTGAGAGCTGCCATGAGAGCCTCATCGCTGAAGCCACCCTGGGTCATGACAACGCCATATAGGTCAGGGTGGACATCGAGGGGCTTGCACTCCCTGATGGTTGTTGCCACCTTCTTCACCGCCTTAGTCATGCTGCAAAAGACATTGATCTCCTTCTCCATCAGACCTCCTCTCTTCCTCTTCCTATCATGGACGGGGTCAAAGGGCTTGTCGAATGGCTTCTCAAAGGGCTTGTCAGGGCCATCAAGGACCTCGACGTCCAGGGTCCCAGGGAAGTCTGGCATGGGAGAACCAAGAGGCTCCCCCGAGCCCATGGCATGCTTCCTAGTTGCCAGCCCGAAGGAGAAAATGTGTTGCATATGGCTGTAGTTCTTATGGGTGTGTTGAGGAACTCAGCGTTCCTTGGGTGGTCCTAAGAATGAAACACAAGTGTTGTTAGTTGTGATTAGGAGTAGGCAATGGTGGACAGTATGAAAAGGAAGAGCGTTGTGAGCTAACTGCGACATGGCCGGTGTAGTGCTCTGCCTCCAGAACTATGGAGCAAGTGTTCTCATCCCATGAGGCGCCGCTAAGATCTCTCAGCTTGAACACTTGGATCCATCGACCTCTCCACTTTCTCAGGTGGTTGTACACCTGGGTGGCGGACACCTCCTGCCCACAGAACTCGAACACCTGCTTCGCAACAGTGTTCGAGTGCACCTCCTTGAAGCCCTTGTCAGTCCTAACTCCACTAGAGATGAGCTCACACATCTTGTTCAACACGAACGTGGACATAAACGGCTGCCACTTCATGTTGTTCGACCTACCATCCTTCTTTGCCTTTGCTGTTGCTACCTTGAGTGCAGCGGCAGCGGCAGCAGCAGCAGCAGCAGTAGGAGGAGTTTGCTCAACAAGCACTACTGGCACATAGACAGAATCAGACGCGAACACCTCTGAATCAGGTGCCATCTCAGCATAGGCTGCGAGTTCTCGACAAACGATGGAGGAAACTGGCTATCGGACAGGACAAGGGCCTGACTAAGATCTTGCGTCTGTGTGGTCGTGTCCTACAATTGTAGCACAGATTGACAGTAAGCATAGCACACAACATACCGGACAATCCATGAAGGCAGGAGCATACATGTACATGTTTCATCACTATCATACCAAGCACATGCTTCATCACTATCATACTAAGCACATGGTTCATCGCTATCATACTAAGCATATCGGACAATCTATGAGCAGGAACAAACATCTACAACAAACAACATGCTACAAATCACAGATCTAAGCACAAATCAACACAAGCACAAGGTTCAACTTCAAACTCTACTACTAATCTAGCCTACCACATGCTTGAACATCTAACCCTACCACAAATTGCAACCGTGGCATAGCAATCAACCATATGAGCTCACAGATAAGAGCACTAATCAACCATGCATCTACATCAAACCCTAGCTGCAGCTCAGATCTAGCTAGAAAGAACAGAGAGAAAGGGGGATTGAACTCACAAAGGCCATGGCTGCAGCTCGAGAACGAGGGGGAACGGTCGTAGAAGATCACCGCCGGCCGGTGAAGGACCGCCGACGCCGTGGACCGCCGGCAGATGAAGATGCGCCGCTTACCTGCTCGTCAGTGCCGATGCGCATCGGCGAGAAAGCTCGAAGGGAGGGAGAATGGTGGTGGGAGTTAGGGCGGTGAGGGAGGGGGCTAAATAGGGGCGGACTCAGCGGGAGGTGAGCCGAAATCCTCCCGCCGATTTTTTGGCGACGCGGGCGAGCTCGCGCCATCTCCCTGGTCGCACGAGGAGAGAAGCGCGTCGCCCTCCCCTGCGTCGCCCGAGCCAGGCTCGTGAGCTATTGCCGATTCGGGCGTTTCTCCTGGGCCTGGCCTGGAGGTGCTTTAAGTTTCATGCTATGCGGGCCGCACAGTAAACGCAGGCAACCAAACGGGCCAATTTCTTCCCGCGCGGGCCAGGCTGGGCCATATGCAGGCAACCAAAGACGCCCGAGATGTATGTTTTGATCTAGTTCTTTTTTGAACTACTATATATGTAATTTGCCACCAATATAGGTAATATGAATATTATTTTGCCTTCAGGCTACCCGTTCTAGTTTATTGCAGTGGTTAAACCCCCCACATGCATTCTTGTCAAGCTCCGCCCCTGCTCAGGAATACCCAAAATACGGTCACTAACGTCACAGGAGTGTCACCACATAAGTGCCGGCAACACATGGCCCAGTTGCATGGGGGTCGCAAAAATTTCATTTCGGGAGAGTATAAGAGCAACTCCAATGGGGTGATCCATTTCGTCCGCCGCCGTCCGTTTGGGTCGGCGCAGACAGAAAAGTCGGCCCAGCGCGCCGACCCAAACGGACGCGCGTCCGCTTTCGTCCGCCTGCCGACCCATTTCCGGCCCATTTTGAGCCGGATTTGCATCCGCGCGGACACATGACGGACGCGCACGCGCTCGCCCTCTCTCCTTCACATTGGCCTCTCCACATTCAACTGCACACCCTCGCCCGCCTGCTTTGTCGCCGACGCCGCCGGCCATTTTTTCCGATAGAAAAAGGATACATAGATAGTTCTAGCGTACACAGATAAAAGAAAAGATCAACTACTCGTCGCTTTCCGACTCCGACTCGGCAATGTCCTCCTTCGACGTCTGAATGTAGGCGTCAGCATACCGCTCGTCCTTGAAGTCCCAACCCGACGTTTCTCGTAGCTTCAGTTTCAATTGAGCGGCCTGCTTCCGCGCACGCTTGTCCTCCCGATAGGCGGCTCGCTCCGTCCTCCTCGCTTCCCTCTCCGTCCTCCTTTGCTTGTAGAACTGGCGCTCGTCAACGATGTCCTGCAGGAAGCGTTCGCACCACACCACCATGGCTTCCACGTCCATCTCGGCGATGGCGAGGCGACGCTGCCGCCTCCGGTGGACACGACGATCCTCGTCGGTGAAAAGCCGCGGGAGAGGCGCGAGATCCTGCGCCCGCTGGCTCGACGCATCGGGAAAATTCATCTCCCGACAAGGCCTCAAGAGGCGCCACGCCGCCACGTCGTGCGCGCGGGCCGCCTCTTCTGCAGTGTTTAAGGTGCCGAGGATGAGGCGTTTCTCGCCAAACCAGATCTCAGAGGAGAAGGCGCCGGAGCGGCGCTCGCGGACTCCGCGAAAATCCGAAGCACCCAAGCGGCGCAGAGGCGGCGAGGCTAGTGAGAGGGGGCAAGACGAGTGGGCGGCGGACAGAGTGTGGAGGGAGTACCTTCTTGTAACGAGCGCCGGCCGCGGCGCGCCAAAACAAGCGCGCGAACCTTACCCGCGCGCTAGGCCGATTTTCCCCCACGCACGCGAACCTTTCCCGCGCGCTGGAGCGCCAAAACCAGGGCAACGACATGGCCGCTGGCATGATCTAAAGCGCGCGCGGTCATGAAATGGGTCGGCGCGCGCGGTCATGAAATGGGTCGGCGCGTTAAGACACTGCCGACCCAAATTTAAAAAAAGGCGGACGCCGGACTGGCGGCCAACCCAAACGGATAAAAGGCGGACAAAAGCATCATTTGGGTCGGCCCGTTGAAGTTGCTCTACGCACCGTCCAGACCCACTAACACTGTCTACCCTAGCACTACCCTAGCAATGAGATCATGCGCCGCTAGATTTTGCAGTTGAGGAGCCGAGATCATGCGCAGAAGCACTACCATCATGTTACTCAGGACACTAATAACACAATTCTAGCAAGAGCACATATTTTTCTTGTAAAAAACAACAAGCATGTGAAGACTATAGGTAAAACAGTGGCCTTCAGAAAAGCCGTCTGTCGGCTATATTTTTAAGTTAACAGTTGGGACCGACATGCACGGTCCAAATGGCTTTCTTACTTTATACACACCACTCACCGAGACTCCCTGGCCAACGCCAACCCTAACAGAATCCGGAAGCACAAACTGGGACACGTCTCAGAACGTTACACTCAGGGCAATGACGTAAAGTACGTAAATAACATGGCTCTGCAGTGGCAGCAAACCATAACTCCTTTGGTGATTCGCGCAAGCCAGCAATCCGATGTCGCCGCAGCCGCCAGCCGGTCGCTCTTTGGCGGACATCTTCAAGGTTGTGGTTCGTGCTGGGGCGTGGCAGGAGAATCTGGTGCTATGGTGAAATGCACTCCTCTTCCTTGTCCAGACTGAAGGATGAATGCCACCTCAGTTGCTGCCAACGCAGCTGCCTCCTGAACATAAGTACCGTACAAAACACCGAGCAAGTTAGTGGTTACAAAAGGCTCAAACACGAATTATGATTTGTCGGAAGATCCCTTGCATACTGCTTTGATTAGAGCATTTCGAAGTTGATGTCTTTTTATAATCTAAACAGCTCCCAAAGTAGTTGAATGCAAAGAAAATGAGTACAGCCACTGAAATCCTTTTACAGTGTTGACGAGATTCATTACTCAGACATCAATGTCATAACTATGTTCATCACTTCTTTGACAAGGCACACATCAAATAAGAAAGACGAGATTTGGTAACTCAACTTCAAACAACTCATATAGGATAACAAAGCAGGTCTAACTGAAATCAGAGCTCAAGGAACATGGCAATGCAGCAATTATGAGATGTTCCAAACAAATGTAGAAGCAGCAAAGAAGAAAGATGCATATGATTGCGCTGATGTACTAACCTGTCGATGTCTGCGACGCTGCAATATACTAATTGCCCAAGCCATTATATAGAATGGGAGAAGAAAACCAGCCGCACGCAGTAAGAAAAGCTGCCAAATAATGAACCACAGATATGAATACTGATGATAATGTGCGGAGAGATGGTGCCTATGGCATGTCTTAAAAAGAGTATTTCGCTTACTGAAAACATTGCTGAAGTGTCATCATCGTCTTCATCAGTTAGAGTCAATGCATGCCTCAGTAGTAGGAGAGCCATTAACTGAACACAGGGGAAAACGTAAATAAGTAGGCAACAAACATTCTGTTACATGTTCAATAAAGGTAAATAAATCTGCAGACTGCAGTGCAGGAACTCACGACAAGAGCAGCAGACCGGCAAAAGGCAGCAGTGCTGGCATTCGTGGCTGAATAATCATCATATTCAGCTTCCATAATGTGGTTTTGTGCTACTGCCAAGATCCTAGGATCACGCAAGTCAAATGCTGTACCAGTAATGGTCCAGCCACCACTGCACACACCAAAAAAGGAGTAAACAACAATTGAATACTACTCCCTCCGATCCAAAATAAGTGTCGGTTTTAGTTCAAATTTCTAGTAAAACCACGACACTTATTTTGGATCAGAGGGAGTATACATAAACATGACACCAGACATACAGAATAAAATAACTTATGAAGTAGAATCAAATATCTATGTCTTGAATGATACAAAATTATGACATGCCTTATATCGATGGTAGTTTCATCAGGATGGGGCCTGGGAGGTGCAGTGTACCCATGTTCATACGGCTGCAGTAAGGTAATTTCCAACAACAGTTCAGGGTCGTATCTGGGGGAGGCGCATACTTTATAAAACATCTAAAAATAAATTCACCTCATGGCAGATTTCACATGTGACATCTCCTTTCTCATTGCACCATCTTTGTACACAAGCCCTGTGCGCATACTGCACAAAATAAAATATGTCAGAACATTATCCATGCACTTTACCTAGGGAGAGACCCAAATTTCATAAAAAAAAGATAAAGAAAATTAGCTTCATAAACATATTGGAAAAGCATGGCAACAAGCCAACAAGAATCAACTTGGAGATCTATTCAGCTAAGGACATAAGGACTGGCGTGGACACAGATGGAACAGAGAGAAAGCTTGATTCCACTTTTCAGGTACAAATATAAGAAAAATGTATGATTTACTGGGAGGGAGATCACAAAGAATAGAGCACTACTAAGTAGAAACATCCAATCTCGTTCAGATTTCAAAGAATCGTGACATATCAATCCAGGATGAATCACATTTGCAAATTGCCTATTGTCTATCTTAACTGGTCCATACGCACATCAAATGAATATGCTCCAAAGCATGATGGTTAGAGAACACCAAGAGGAATCTTCAACAAAATATGGACGCCAAGAGAACTATGTCATGAAGGATAAACAGTACAACAATATAACTACGCAATGAACTAAGCTCTGAGATAGGAAAAACAATGACTTTTTAGTCAGTTCTTGTTTAACAAGATATACTTAGTACCTGCTAAATTGATAAAGCTGCAAACAATGAGATAACTGAAATGTTATGAGAATTATGCTGCTTGTGGTGGTAACATGAGCACAATATTTTGGAGTTTTTTTTTCAAATGTCTTTGGAAAGTTAATCAAATCAGTGTCCCAAGTAATAGCCGACATTTAAAGGATAGTGTTGACCCCTAATCAAACAAATAAGAAGGCCAGATTGACTAACAGAGAACCACATATAAACTCCCTAACCAAACAAATGCTCTAAGGAGCATACCAGATAGACATATAGGTAAACACTGGTGCGACAAGTTAATCTTGTCAAATCACATATGCTTCCAGATAAATTGATCAAATGTGAATTAATAACAATAAAAACTTCAAGTAACAAAAACCAGAGTTTATTGAATGATGTGAACCTTAACACTGCCGGTGCAAGCACAGGGGCTCTCCAGGTTCTTAATGTCATCTTCCTCCTGACAAATACGGCACTCCGTAATCTGCAGAAGAGGTTCTTCTTCAGGAACCATGCTGTCTCCAACTGCAAAAAAGGAATGCCCTGTAATGGGCAGTGCAGTGGTGTCCCTCGATGAGGAGCTCTTGGGTGCTCCAGTGATCTCAATGGGTTCAGGCACCATTAGGCGATCAACATTGAGCATTAGATGATCCTTCACCATTTCTACTAAGTAACAAATTTTCAAACAAAAGAACTCTTTTAAAGATCCTGTTAGATCTGCTCAGAGTCCGGAATCTGATTGCTAAATAAATCTTAGCGTCCTGCTAGGAAGAGAAAAAAAAAGGAGTCAACAAATGACATGATTTCTTATAAAAAACAGTCACAAAAGAATAGGCATGTAACAGCTGAAAACCTACAATTCAACAATTATGAAGCGGATGAAGAAATTTTCCTATTTCCACAATGAGGGACCAGCGTCCTTGGTGAGAGATAAGAGGCACCAAATATTCGAGGTCCACCTTTCTGCACGAAAGTTATGCTTTCAGTAACAACAGGAACTATTGACTTACAACAAGACTCAAAATGAAGCAATCGGCGAGTTTATAAATAATGTTTCTACTTTCCACAAACACTTTAAACCGCTTACTATATGCAAAACAACTTTGTTCTCCAAATAGCAGTGTCCATCCCAACATTTTGAAGATATACACATGTTCCACAAAGATTGGCACTTCAAGATGGCCTCACATATAAATCATAGGCAGTGGAAACCAAACTAGTAAAATAATGGATAATAGCAAAAGAAATTAAAAGCATAGCATTTCAATCCTCCCAAATTCTAATCACAGAACCACATTCCTAGCACAACAATTATACAAATGTATCATATGCACCGCTTGTGCCAATGAAAATCAGCTTGAAGCCTATCAAATTACTATGGCTAAAAACAGATGAAAAGTGCCATTTAAAACGGCGGAATGCAAGACAATGTTGTTTCGCTCAATCTGGGTTGATGAGAACTTGAGGATGCTCCCACCACCGTCCTCAATCTTACAGTATGCAAGACAAGGGATGAAAAGACTAACACACCAATAATCATGTCTCCCAAGGAAACACTATCTAATGCAGTAATACTCATCTATACCAACTGCGTAGAGCAGAGCGCGCGCCCCCAATCAAAATTGCAGCGACGGAATCAGTTCCCTCGAACGCCTTTTGCCCTTTAGACAGCGAAATGTCGCCTAAACCATCAGACCCAAGCACGGATTCGAGCGAAGCGAAACGCACCGACAGACTCCGAATCCCCAATCGCGGAGCCCCAGCGCCACAATCGACCGCTATCGCGTCGAATTCACCGAAACCTCCGCCCGAATTCACCTCTCCCCGCCACGAAATGCCCGCGCCGACGACCGATCCCGCGCGAATTAACGCGGCTACGGGGAGACCGCGAGACCGAATCTCGCCTCCCCCCACGCCAGAATCCCAGCGCAACGCGACGCAGCAGCCGATTCGAGAGAGTAAAATCGGGGGGAATGGATGCGGGGAAGGAATTTCGTTACCGAGGGTAGAACTCCCAGCGGCCTGGTGCGGGCTCCGGCCTCCTCCTCCTCCTCGATCTCGCCCCGTGCGGTGGGCGCTGCCAATATATGCCGGCAATCACGACGGGGGGCTGCGCCGCGGGGCCCACGGGCGGGTAGGTCGCCTTCCACACAGCGCGACGCTCGGCCCGGCCCTACCTGCCAGCGAGAGCGGCCAGCCAGCCACAGCCTACGGCGCCCTGGCCGTGCGGCGTCGTTCAACAAGAAACGAATAAAATACACTAGAAAAAATTATTCATATGCGGTATGAAAAGAGAGCAAAGGCGTGGGAGAAATTATTTTTATTGGGTAGGTTTGGGGCTCACCCGGGCAGGCACCGGCGCTCCCTTGTAAATGGCGAGGGGGGGCGGGCAGCCCCTGGGAGGTAGGAGCCAATATTGGGAGAGAACAACATGTTTACCACATGCCCAGGCTTTTCTTGGCGCGTCCCTGCAATAGCATTGGTTCATGGACACGTTTGGGTAAAAATGCTATTATGAGGATGCCACGGTTCTATTTTTTGCAAGGGAAATAATGATGTTTGAATTTGTGATTGTCTCCATTCAAATGTACATTCGTTAGGATTATTTTGTCTGTGCGACGCCGTTCTTTAATGTGAAAATACATCAAATTGAGGGACTTTTTTCCGTTCAAAAAAAATTTTGAGGGACCTTTTTCAACACAGCACAATCGAAGTCGCTCACATACACGAGTATACACTCACATATATGAACGCACGCACTCCCTGCCCCTATGAGCAGCTTCGAGAAACGGAGCCGGCACATCATCTTGAGATTGACTAAATCGCCACATAGGACTTCGTAGTCGACGGGAACGTCTACTCCGACTGAACGCACATTGCCGGAAGGCCTAAAATAAATTCAGAAATAATGCAAGCACCAATGTCACGTCTAGAACTTGAACTCTGGTGGGCTGGGATACCACTGTTCTCCTAACCATCCAATCACAAGTTTGGTTTACAAATTGAGAGAAATTGCTCAACAGAACTTAGGCCCGTGTGAAATCACTTTCTAAAAACTTCAGTGAAAATCGTGTTTCTATGTTTTGATAAATCAGGGGAAAAAATCACATGTGGAGTAAACGAAATATAAGAAAGCTAGTATATTGTAGCTTTCTTATGGCCATTTGAGCCCTGCGTGAAAATAACTGTTGCTTTCTTATGAATATAATAAATAATATAAGACCTCGCAAAAAAATACTCCCTCCGATCCATAATATAAGAACGTTTTTGACTAGTGTCAAAAACGTTCTTATATTATGGGACAGAGGGAGTAATAAAGATAAGAAAGATATAATTATTGTAACTTCCTAATTCTCTAAAGTAATCACAATTAAAGGATTAAAATTATTTTATGCAAATTGTTTGATTTGTATAATTGAATTGTACACAAATTTTTCTT